>NC_088920.1:7307500-7620000 GCF_038396675.1 Hydra vulgaris
TATACGTGTTTAAATGCGAGTCTGATACTCAGTAGGCGTTGTATTGTATACCTGTCTTTATACGCATCTGATGTCTATTTTTAATGCGCGTTTGACACGATAAAATGGCTAACATATATTCGTAAATAATGCGTATTCTGGAAAGTTTTAAATGCGCATGTAATACCAGGAAAATATCGTATTGAATATTCTCTGGTTATCGTATTTTATACGTGTTTACAAGAGTTTCAAATGCGAGTCTGATACCCTGTAGACGTCGTATTGTATACCTGTCTTTATACGCATCTAATGCGTATTTCTAATGCGTGTTCGATACGATAAAATGGCTAACGTACATACCACATCGATACGTATTTAAACGAGTTTCTAATGCGCATTTACAACTAAATTTGCCGACTGGGCAGTCGGCATATCTAGTATTGTAAATACTCTGAGTATTGATCACGTAAAACATACCGCGATTGATACCAGAAAAATGCGCATTTAGTTTTAAGTTTCGAACTCGAGTTCAATACCACTTATTTATCAAAAATACGTATTTATAATACTTGATCAAAATCGGATATGATATCGAATCCGATTTTGATCAAATATTAACAAATAAGGGGAAAAACGAAAATCTTTGCTTATAAAGCGCATGCTATTTTATTGACATTTCTGTTATGCTATTACCTTTTTTTGTTCTGTTTTAGAAAATTTAAAAAAATAAGTTAAAATTTTGAGCCAACACTGACACTTTATTTGTTGCTAAACGTTAAATTTTGTTATTAGGATTGCAGTTCTTTTATCTGTTTTTTGTTCTTTATTCAATAAGTATTTGATTTAAGTTAAATATGATTATAATTTGATATTTTATTACGAGATATATGTCTTTATATATAAATATATATGAACCTTTTTAGATATTTTCATGTTATTTTTAAATTTTTTGTTCACACAATTCAAGTTATATATGTTTATAGTTTGCATATGTGTTTATATTATGTTCAAAATTTAAAAGTTTTTGATAAATATATGTATGTGGTAATATGTGTTATATAATTGTTTTATAAATGAATTTTTAAAATAGTATAAAATGTATCTATTGTGTATATAAATATTATAAGAAGTGTTTATATATGTTATACAAATTTAAATAAATATATTGTGTTTTATAGTTAGTATATATGTTTATATTATGTTGTTTCCATGACATAGAAACAACATAATATAAACATATATACTAACTATAAAACACAATATATTTATTTAAATTTATATAACATATATAAACACTTCTTATAATATTTATGGACCATGTTTTCAAAGTGTGTGACTTGGCAAACGTGTTGAGCAAGATTTTGCATAAAGTTGTTATTTATGTTACTAATGTTGTTACATTTGGCTTACCTTTATGTTGGTATCTATTGTTAAAAATTATAAGTGGTTTTATTATTGAAAGTCACTGCTTTTAATCATTCACTAAAAGCCACTCAAGAAAAGTCATTTTGCCGCATATACATTTTGTTTATATATTAATTTGAATTTTTAGAACCATGACGTACCAACATGAATTGTTTTCTAAAAGCTAACATGAAATAACAATACTTAACAACTACTAGTCTCTTATCATGACATCTTATCTCTATCTGTTATATTGATTTGTGATTCATATATGATGTTTTTCTTTGTATTTACTTATCCATTACATTTTTTTATTTCAGATTTATCATATGATGGATTTATGCAATATAAAAGAACGAATATATGTAAATTTTTATGAATTTTTTAAAAACATCTGCTAATAATTAGTCCAGTCAACGTTCAAACTTCAATTTTGCATATGTCATCTTTAAGTAGTTTCTAGGCTTTTCTAAATGTGTTTCTTATTCACATGGTTTTACAAGCAAGGTATGCAAGCAAATTTGAGCTGAAAGTTTTTTTTAGCCTTTAAGGAGAATTGGCGTTACACTTTTTTAAATTTAATTTGTTTAAATATAGTAGTTTTAACAAATAAATGTTTGTTTGTTCTTTGTTTTTTTACTTATTTGTTTTCAGATTCTTAAGAACTTGCCAACTTATCTAAGTAAGTTTTTTTTTTCTTTTTAGTGCAATTGGAAAGAGCTGAAAGTTATTTTTTAAAGCAATTGAAAAGAACTAAAGTGTTTTTTAGTTACTTCACACGGTATAACTGATACTGATTTGAGTAAGTTTACTATTTTGTTTTATTTTATATTGGATTTATTTGATATTTGATATATGTTATATTTGATATATATTTTATGTATTTAACATGGAAAACTGACTGTAATTTGTTGACACAAAAGTTTATAAACATAAATCTGCCTATATTTCAGTATATTTTATATTTCTCTGTATCTTTATTAATATTCTTTCTTAGAAAAAATAACAGACTAGAAAAAATAAATAAATTTCTTTGAAAGTAGTTGAAAAAAATGATGATGTATTTCCATATTTCATTGTGTAAAGTGTAATACCACTTTTTAAAGGTATGTGAATAGATATATAGGGGAACATGGGGCAAGATGACCACTGTTTTGAAAAACGCCTGTATCTTAGTCTGTCCAAAAAATAAAACTTACCTTTAGCTGGTGATGTAGCGATGTAATAAATCAAGTCAAACGAGGATAATAAGTTTTTTTCTCAATATCGGAAAAACTTTTTTAATACTTAGCTTTCGTCACAAAAATAATATTTAAAAAGAAACCATTGATAAATCTAGTAAAATTAATCTACTTCCCTTTCAGCTAAAGTCAACTGTTATATTTAGTTTTGCTTAAGAGATAACTGTAGGTTGTCATCTTGCCCCATTCGTCATTTTACCCCATGTTCCCCTATATATATATATATATATATATATATATATATATATATATATATATATATATATATATATATATATATATTAATTTAGAGTAAAATATACTGATTGGCATTGCTTCATTTTTTTATACAAGATTGTGCATTTATTATTTTTATGCATTAAGGTAAAAATAATTTTGTGCATTGTAGTCTAGATTCTTTTTTAATTAAAAATAATTGATGTAAATAAATGTTGTTTAATATTTTTGATAAACGACTAATGTATGTAAACATATAAAAAGATATGGATTTCAATAAATCTTGAGTTTAAATAAAGTCTTTGATTAGAAAAGATCACAATTTGTAAGATTCTTTTACATTCATTTATTCAGTTGCAACAATAGTAAGATTACTGGTAATATGTTTAATGACATTAGGTTAATTGAAATAGATAGTATTAGGCTCAACAAAGTTATTAATGTAAATGCTTATAGGCAACTTGAAAATAGTAGTCAAATGAAAAAAATAGATCATTTCTAAGAAATATTTTACGATTTGCTTGCTATTTTATGGTATAATTGTTTAAATTGTTTAACTATAATTGTCCCTCGATTGTTCAAATATTGTAATAAATAAAATCTTTTCAGTCCAAGTATTTAAGTTAATAAAATATTTTATTAAGTTGTGGTGTTATTTGCCAGTGTTACTACATTGTGTTGTCTAGCCTTTTTATAATCTTTTTTAATTATTCTGTAGTCACGGAATATATATTTTCTGTTATTATTATCCTAATTCTACTAACAATACAATGCAAATAGTACTTTTGTAATTAAAAATTGTAATTTTTTTTTTAATTTTATTTTTTAGGTGTTTTCAAGCTTTCCGTTTCTGGTACCTGTGTTGTGACAGATTTTAAAAAGAACTCAACTGATGTTAATGCGGTCTTCGTCGTTAACTATAAGCAATGACGTTAATGAAAGGGAGTCAAAGTTAAAATATTTATAGATAAATTTGTATTTAATTTTTTAGATAATATATCAAGTTATTAATGTGTTTTTATTGTTATTAATGATTTAATAACTCATAACCCGTATTATGGGTTGCTTACTGCTAGTCATTACCCAGTCGGCATATCTAGTATTGTAAATACTCTGAGTATTGATCACGTATGACATACCGCCATTGATACCAGAAAAATGCGCATTTAGTTTTAAGTTTCGAACTCGAGTTCAATACCACTTATTTATCAAAAATACGTATTTATAATATTTGATCAAAATCGGATATGATATCGAATCCGATTTTGATCAAATATTAACAAATAAGGGGGAAAACGAAAATCTTTGCTTATAAAGCGCATGCTATTTTATTGACATTTCTGTTATGCTATTACCTTTTTTGTTCTGTTTTAGAAAATTTAAAAAAATAAGTTAAAATTTTGAGCCAACACTGACACTTTAATTGTTGCTAAATGTTAAATTTTGTTATTAGGATTGCAGTTCTTTTATCTGTTTTTTGTTCTTTATTCAATAAGTATTTGATTTAAGTTAGATATGATTATAATTTGATATTTTATTACGAGATATATGTCTTTATATATAAATATATATGAACCTTTTTAGATATTTTCATGTTATTTTTAAATTTTTTGTTCACACAATTCAAGTTATATATGTTTATAGTTTGCATATGTGTTTATATTATGTTCAAAATTAAAAAGTTTTTGATAAATATATGTATGTGGTAATATGTGTTATATAATTGTTTCATAAATGAATTTTTAAAATAGTATAAAATGTATCTATTGTGTATATAAATATTATAAGAAGTGTTTACATATGTGTTACAAATTTAAATAAATATATTGTGTTTTGTAGTTAGTATTTATGTTTATATTATGTTGTTTCCATGACATCGAAACAACATAATATAAACATATATACTAACTATAAAACACAATATATTTATTTAAATTTATATAACATATATAAACACTTCTTATAATATTTATGGACCATGTTTTCAAAGTGTGTGACTTGGCAAACGTGTTTAGCAAGATTTTGCATAAAGTTGTTATTTATGTTACTAATGTTGTTACATTTGGCTTACCTTTATGTTGGTGTCTATTGTTAAAAATTATAAGTGGTTTTATTATTGAAAGTCACTGCTTTTAATCATTCACTAAAAGCCACTCAAGAAAAGTCATTTTGCCACATATACATTTTGTTTATATCTTAATTTGAATTTTTAGAACCATGACGTACCAACATGAATTGTTTTCTAAAAGCTAACATGAAATAACAATACTTAACAACTACTAGTCTCTTATCATGACATCTTATCTCTATCTGTTATATTGATTTGTGATTCATATATGATGTTTTTCTTTGTATTTACTTATCCATTACATTTTTTTATTTCAGATTTATCATATGATGGATTTATGCAATATAAAAGAACGAATATATGTAAATTTTTATGAATTTTTTAAAAACATCTGCTAATAGTTAGTCCAGTCAACGTTCAAACTTCTAAATGTGTTTCTTATTCACATGGTTTTACAAGCAAGGTATGCAAGCAAATTTGAGCTGAAAGTTTTTTTTTAGCCTTTAAGGAGAATTGGCGTTACACTTTTTTAAATTTAATTTGTTTAAATATAGTAGTTTTAACAAATAAATGTTTGTTTGTTCTTTGTTTTTTTACTTATTTGTTTTCAGATTCTTAAGAACTTGCCAACTTATCTAAGTAAGTTTTTTTTTTCTTTTTAGTGCAATTGGAAAGAGCTGAAAGTTATTTTTTAAAGCAATTGAAAAGAACTGAAGTGTTTTTTAGTTACTTCACACGGTATAACTGATACTGATTTGAGTAAGTTTACTATTTTGTTTTATTTTATATTGGATTTATTTGATATTTGATATATGTTATATTTGATATATATTTTATGTATTTAACATGGAAAACTGACTGTAATTTGTTGACACAAAAGTTTATAAACATAAATCTGCCTATATTTCAGTATATTTTATATTTCTCTGTATCTTTATAAATATTCTTTCTTAGAAAAAATAAGACTAGAAAAAATAAATAAATTTCTTTGAAAGTAGTTGAAAAAAATGATGATGTATTTCCATATTTCATTGTGTAAAGTGTAATACCACTTTTTAAAGGTATGTGAATAGATATATAGGGGAACATGGGGCAAGATGACGACTGTTTCGAAAAACGCCTGTATCTTAGTCTGTCCAAAAAATAAAATTTACCTTTAGCTGGTGATGTAGCGATGTAATAAATCAAGTCAAACGAGGATAATAAGTTTTTTTCTCAATGTCAGAAAAACTTTTTCAATACTTAGCTTTCGTCACAAAAATAATATTTAAAAAGAAACCATTGATAAATCTAGTAAAATTAATCTACTTCCCTTTCAGCTAAAGTCAACTGTTATATTTAGTTTTGCTTAAGAGATAACTGTAGGTTGTCATCTTGCCCCATTCGTCATTTTACCCCATGTTCCCCTATACATATATATATATATATATATATATATATATATATATATATATATATATATATATATATATATATATATATATATATATATATATATATATATATATATATGTATATATATATATATATATATATATATATATATATATATATATATATATATATATATATATATATATTTAAATAATTAATTTAGAGTAAAATATACTGATTGACAATGCTTCATTTTTTTATACAAGATTGTGCATTTATTATTTTTATGCATTAAGGTAAAATTGCCTTTGTGCATTGTAGTCAAGATTCTTTTTTAATTAAAAATAATTGATGTAAATAAATGTTGTTTAATATTTTTGATAAACGACTAATGTATGTAAACATATAAAAAGATATGGATTTCAATAAATCTTAAGTTTAAATAAAGTCTTTGATTAGAAAAGATCACAATTTGTAAGATTCTTTTACGTTCATTTATTCAGTTGCAACAATAGTAAGATTACTGGTAATATGTTTAATGATAATAGTTAAATTGAAATAGATAGTATTAGGCTCAACAAAGTTATTAATGTAAATGCTTATAGGCAACTTGAAAATAGTAGTCAAATGAAAAAAATAGATCATTTCTAAGAAATATTTTACGATTTGCTTGCTATTTTATGGTATAATTGTTTAAATTGTTTAACTATAATTGTCCCTCAATTGTTCAAATATTGTAATAAATAAAATCTTTTCAGTCCAAGTATTTAAGTTAATAAAATATTTTATTAAGTTGTGGTTTTATTTGCCAGTGTTACTACATTGTGTTGTCTAGCCTTTTTATAATCTTTTTTAATTATTCTGTAGTCACGGAATATATATTTTTTGTTATTATTATCCTAATTCTACTAACAATTCAATGCAAATAGTACTTTTGTAATTAAAAATTGTAATTTTTTTTTTAATTTTATTTTTTAGGTATTTTCAGGCTTTCCGTTTCTGGTACCTGTGTTGTGACAGATTTTAAAAAGAACTCAACTGATGTTAATGCGGTCTTCGTCGTTAACTATAAGCAATGACGTTACTGAAAGGGAGTCAAAGTTAAAATATTTATAGATAAATTTGTATTTAATTTTTTAGATAATATATCAAGTTATTAATGTGTTTTTATTGTTATTAATGATTTAATAACTCATAACCCGTATTATGGGTTGCTTACTGCTAGTCATTATCATTATGTTATGAATTCATATTAGTTAACAAAATTGTATTGAATATTCTCTAGTTATTGTGTTTTATACGTGTTTAAATGCGAGTTTGATACTCAGTAGGCGTCGTATTGTATACCTGTCTACGCATCTGATGTCGTATTGTATACTGTCTGTATACGCATCTGATGTCTATTTTTAATGCGCGTTTGACACGATAAAATGGCTAACAAATATTCGTAAATAATGCGTATTCTGGAAAGTTTTAAATGCGCATGTAATACCAGGAAAATATCGTATTGAATATTCTCTGGTTATCGTGTTTTATACGTGTTTACAAGAGTTTCAAATGCGAGTTTGATACTCAGAAGGCGTCGTATTGTATACCTGTCTTTATACGCATCTAATGCGTATTTCTAATGCGTATTCGACACGATAAAATGGCTAACATACATACCACATCGATACGTATTTAAACGAGTTTCTAATGCGCATTTACAACTAAATTTGCCGACTGGGCACTGAGAAAAGCTGCATTCAAACTTGGCGTTCCAGTCTCAACGCTCAAAGATTGCAAAAATAACAACAACAAAGCCTTCCATGGCTCAGGTACAACAACAATACTCTCAAACGAAACAGAAAGATTGATGGTGCATGCGTTCCACTTACTTGGTGACTGGGGTTATGGTTTAACCCAAAATGAAATCCTAGAGTTTGTATGTGGCTACCTTTAACAAGAAGATCATTTGCACTTATTCAAAAAATGGCAAGCCTGGTAAAGACAGGTTTTATGTCTATATGAAGAAATAATCAAAAGAAATTTCAACAAGGAAAGCGGATACCTTATCATTTAAAAGAAACGAATGATCATTATTTTAGATGCATCGCCAAGCAACAGCAACAGACTGGTATAACTTAGGGGTCGCATATTTAGAATTTTGATGAAACAGGTTTTTTGAATGATAAAAAAAAAAAAAAAATTTCTACCGTTACTCAGACTGCTGTGCGAGAGTGGTAAATGTTTTACACGCTTTCATGTAATCGCTAGTTTCCAGTACACTGGCTTATTTCCACTTAATAAAAAAACATAAGTCATAAGGCATTACCAATCACTTAAACGTTTAATCTACATTCATCAACTTTACTCCAACTACACACCGATTGCCCTCTTTCTCAACCACACCAGCTTTAAGTTTTGATAGGTATCAAGCATGTGTTGAGTGTTGTAAAAACAGTATCGAGATAGAGTTGAAGCAGTTACTTCAAGCCAGAAATTAATCGCGTGTTAAGAAATTGAAGCAAACTTGACGGAAAATATTTTACCGAAGAAAATGTGATCGAGTTTCTCAAACAAAAAGATGAAGAAAAAGCAACAAAGGAAGCCATGAAAGTTGCTTAACTTAACGCAAAGCGTAGACTCTCTATGTCAAGTTTTCATATGCCTGAGCAACCTCAGCAAAACAATAATGAAGAACAAGTACCAGCAGCTAAACGATTAAGGATTTTTGTGAAATTTCTTGCGCTCACTGATAGACGTGATGCAAACAATATATGGATTTTAGTGAGCTAACAATCAAATAAAGAAAATTCTTTTTTTCTAAAACTTTGGAGGTGACGCTAAAGTGATATATAACAAACTTATTACGCGCACTTTAAGGGTTAATATAAAAACTTTTTTCTATTTCCTTTTATCAGACTCCAAAAATGTAAAGAAGGGTGACTTCAAAATCCTTATAAAGCAGTCGTAGCGCCGAGGTTAGCGCGCTTGCCTCATCTGTGGTTCAACGCCACCTCTGTGCAGGTTTTATAACATCGGTTAGAAAGGAGGCGTGAACTTTATTTCAAATGTTCTTTTGTGGTGGTCTGTATTACGACCGTATGAATTTCTTTAGGAACCTAAAAAAAAAAAAAAAAAAAATATTTAATTTTTAGCATAAATACTTAAATTCAGATCTCAACATAGATCAAGATATTACCTTTTTTTAATGATGTGAACACGTGATCTTATCAATAACCCAATCTTCATTATCTAAATCTTCACAAATTAAACAATTTTTATATGCAAAATACTTCAAAGCAAAATGCAATACAAACCTACCAAGATATATATAAGTTACAAACTTCTTTTGAAAATGTTTGTAAAAATTTCTTAAAAAATTAATTTTCTAATCTAATTACTAAAAATAAAAATGACTCAAAACAATTGTAAAGAATTTATAAAAAAAAAAAAACAGAAAACGGAAAACCTGCTTAAGTATCCTATTAAAATGAAAATAAATTAAAATAACTATAAGGAAGACCGGGCCTAATTGCCACGGTTTGAGCTCTATAGCCCTTCACAGCACTTTGAGCTCTATAGCCCTTCACAGCAAAACTTTATGTAGGGTAAGACCGTGCAAAATGAGCCAGTGGGGATCGCATTAATTATGGTCCCAACTTCGCTATTTATTGTTTTAATGATTTTTAAAAAACTTATTGGGTTTTAAAATAATTTATTGTTACTAAAAATATCTTGAGTCACTTTAAAATAAAGAAGATGAAGAGAGGGACAACCATTTCATATCTCGGCAGTTATGAATTTCGATGCGTAATTGTTTTTATTTTTCGAATAAAATACGTATTTTTATTTAGCGTATTTTATTCTCACGCAGTGGAAAAATATTTTATATTAAAAGTTTGTGTTTTATCATCATTTTCTGGCATGGCTCTATCATTTCCATACATTGATATTTTATTTCTATTTTAAAATTGTCTGGAAATTACTAAATTTCGATAACAACATGTTGCAGGGCAAAACGATACGTGTTTGTTTTGTTTGTTGTCTTTGTTATATTATCATTGATAATATCATTGTTAATGGTTGATATTTTCAAACATGCTTATTCAATGTTTTATATTAAAACGACAAACATATCAAATAATTTTTGTAAACATTATTATTTACTCGAATATTTGAAATATTAGAGTAATATTGTTTACATACTGTAGATTTATGTTTTTTATATTTTAATATTTGCAATGCTTAGTTGTTATCCAAAATATTATTATGTTTTATATTTTGTTTACTTATATCTATTATATTTGCCTGATATGCTTTTATTTTATTCAAGAGGTAGGTCTTATTGTAATCAATATGTATATATATATATATATATATATATATATATATATATATATATATATATATATATATATATATATATATATATATATATATATACATATATATATATATAAATATATATATATATATATATATATATATATATACATATATATGTATATATATATATATATATATATATATATATATATATATATATATATATATATATGTATATTTAGAAAGGTAAATATGGTTAGAAACTATGAGAGAAAAACTAATCATGGCAGTTTTTCTAAGCAAAGCAGTTATTGGCAATCGACTTCGTAAAGTCAAAAGAAATGTCATTGAGAAAAGCAGCTTTAGGGTGCCTAAAGACCTTTGGTCCAAAATCAGGACATTTTAAATAAAGTTGCAATTTTCAAAATAACGTTTATTGTCATAAACTACTACTATAATACTGCAATAAAATATCAAATTCACACGTATTTACTGTTAGACGATATCTGATTCAACAATTTTCGTCACCCAAAATCTTTTTATACATTTCACCACACGATAAAAAATGATTTATTTAACTTGAAGCAAGATTTTCACGGTTTTAACATTTAATTGATTTCGATCGTCTGTCCACTGCTTTTTTCACAAGAAAAATACTCTTTCCACAGCCGCATTTGATGTAGGAATCGATAATATTACGCTTACTAGAGTTTTTAAATTTTTTGCTTCGAAACAAAGTAGACCATTTTTATCAATCGGCAAATTCTTTAATTTATCAGAAGAAGCTTCCATTATTGAGTTTAACTCATTTGTTTCATCAATCAGCGAATCTTTCATGGCAATATCTGGAAATAAATACTCAGCAGACTTTTGAAATTCATCAATTTTAATATTAGCATTTAACATCATTCGATCGGTTGAACAAGTATAATTATCTAAGCAGAACCACTTATCAATATAATTTATCGCCGTTGTATAAAAGTCAATGAATTCACTTTTAAGTTTATTGGCCAAATAAGGATCTTCTAAACCTAGTAGTTTAGACTGTAATGGCACCAAAAAAGTTTTGCTAAAGACTTTTTTGCACCTTTTCTTTGAAAGTAACAGCGTCTATCGTTTCTGGTAATAGTAGACCTTTCTTTTCCAGAGTCAATATAGTCTGCTGAAATAATTACAAGACCCTATGAAGAAACAAGAAATAAACTTCGCTTGAATTATTGTTAAATAAGTTTTCAAAAACTTTTGGAACATCGGCAGAGGGTAAGGCAAGTGATTTTAATGCGGTTCACAGTTTTAAAATGCGTTCATTAAGTGGTAGCATGCTCAGCCACTTAGGACGCGAATGTGTTGGAAAAGTACCATATTAAATTTTAAAAAACTCACAAAATTCCTTGAATTTTTCATGACGCAATGTCAACCCATTAAAATAGCTAAAAAAAAATTGTTAAAAATTTAAAATAAAAAAAAATTAATTTTTTAAAAATATAATTTTTTTTCCATAGGAAATGCTATGAAGTAATTTGCACCGTGTAAATTTAGCCAAAAAACCCTATAAGCTTATTTTTCAATAAACATAAAAATTTAAAAAAGAGAAATGATTGGAAATAGTAAACTAATTTTTTTCAATTTTATTTTTCATACGACTAGCGATTTTTTTTTGCAAAGTAAAAAAGAAGCAATTTTCCCAAAGTTACATTTTTATTCAAAAAAACTCATAAATCTTATTAACTTTTACCACTGCATCTCTTGCAGTGGTAAAAGTTTGATTTGCAGTGGTAATACTTCGATTACAAAGTTACTTTTTTTATTCAAAATAACTCATAAATCCCAATAACTTTTACCACTGCATCTCTTGCTAACCCTGATACTGGTGCTACTAATTTTTCTTATGCTGGCTCTGTATCCACTGTTACTTCGGCATCATCTTTTAGTTCTGTCTTTATTTTTTCTTCGATTACTAACTCAGCCAACAATGTTAACTCTGCCTCCACTGTAACAGTTTACCAAAAAAAGCATCTAAGTAATAGTCTGCATGAACCTGTTTTAGTTTTCCAAAAAGTACATGTGGTAGTCAGAAGCAATCGTTTTGTCAGCAATGGTACAAACTGTTTCCATTATTGCATTACAACAAATAAAACGATACAGTTTTATACTAC
Organism: Hydra vulgaris; assembly: GCF_038396675.1. Lineage (NCBI taxonomy): Eukaryota > Metazoa > Cnidaria > Hydrozoa > Anthoathecata > Hydridae > Hydra > Hydra vulgaris. Next base: position 7,320,250 of record NC_088920.1, read on the forward strand.
TATTGTATGCTAATGGAAATGCATAATTTATCATCTTCAAGATGCAGCAAGAATGTTTTCACAAAAACTGGATTCTCTAATTGGAAAAAGGATTTACAAAATTTTCAGAAACACAAAAATTTCTCAACGAGAAGCCATCGAGAATGTTAAAACTATTCATTCAACAACTAAAAATATTGGTGAACTTCTCAGCAAAACTCATGCACAGGAAAAAATGAAAAATAGAGCAATGTTAATAATAATCACGAATAATCAATTTCTCGCCAGACAAGGTATTGCTCTGTGTGGTGATTACAATACAGACAAAGATTATAAAGAATTTAATTCGAACTTTTCTCAGTTACTTAATCTTAAATGCAAAGATAATCCCGCTTTAACTAAATAGATGAGAAAGTCGCAAGATAAATTTACAAGTGCAGCTATCTAAAATGAAACTCTGCAGATAATGTGTCTCACTATACTCAGAAAAAATACATCCAATATTTCTGCAAAATGGTTTACAATTATGGTAGATAAAACCACAAATCAGTCCAACACTGAGCAAATGGTGATTTGCTTGCGATATATAGAAGAAGATGACTTGGAAGTGCATGAAGTGTTTGTCAGACTTTATAGTATGGAAAACACATCTGCTGAAAGTATTACTTCAACTATCAAAGATGTTTTTATGAATCTTTCAAATAATAATTGTTGCGGTCAATGTTATGATGGTGCTAGCTTCATGACAAGTTGGAGTTGCAAAGAGAATAAGTGACCTCAAACCCAAAGTCACGTTTTGAACTTAGCAGTACAAGATAAACTTAAAGCTATCAGCATCATGAAAAATGCTCTGAACAATGCTCATGAAATTACAAAGTTGGTAAAAAAATCTCCCAAACGTGAATGCCTTTTCAAAAAGATAAAAAAAATATACTCCCTGGGACACCCGGTATTCGTTTACTTTGCCTTATACGCTGGACGGTAAGAGCAAAATCATTTTATTTCATCTCTAAAAACTATGAAGCTCTACAAGTTGCTTGGGAAGAAGCTATATCTGAGGCAAAAGACAGCGAGATCGTCGCTCAAAAGGCGGAGTTGCAGCACAAATGGAAAAATTTCCTTTACTGTTTGGAATTAAATTGTTTGGAAAAAAATTATGTGTTATATTAGCATACAAATATTTTTATGCTAATATAACACATAATTTTTTGTGTATTACAGAGAAGCAAATGAAGTTGAAAAGGAATCATTCTCAGAAATTAGGAAATTGATAAAACATACTCTTCTGATACCAGCAACAAACGTCACTAGCGAGAGAGCTTTTAGCACACTAAGAAGAATCAAATCTTGGTTATGAAGCACCATGAACCAAGCACGGTTAAACTGGTGTATGCTGTTAAATATACACACTGATGAACTTAACATTATAGATATAGCCAATGATTTTTGTTGCCGAAGTAAAGATATAAAAACTGTATTTGGAAAACTTTGAAAAAAAATTTTGAAACTGCTGTAATGTTTTATAAAACTCTTATACTTTATAAAACTTAAAGCTTGTAAAAATAGCTAAAATTTGTTTTCTGTTTCTGATCTATATATTAGTTTCTGAATCACGTGCGCATTCGTAAATATTTTAAGGCCGAATTTTACTTCATATTATTAAAAATATTTTTAGGTAATTTGAACAAATTACTTTAAAAATCTACAAGATCACATTTAAAAAAGTTAGTGCAATACATACAGTATAGGCATTACTACAGAGTTCCGAAGAGTTTTAATGTTAAGAGACATGTTATTTGCGCCCCTACTCTTTCTAGCCCCCCCCCCTCCCCCGATTAAAAAAGTTGTCCACGACCGTGTACATGTACACCGCCTGTACTTTTAGTTTGAACTAAAATATTTAAAACCCTAAAAATTAAGTTATAAAAATAGAATTGTAAATAATCTATAGATTGTTCTTGTGGCATTAGTTATATGCCAAATAAAAAATATTACATGCATTTTGTTAAGTTAATAAATGTAATTTATTTTTAAAACTTAAATTAAATTGGCTTTCTGAACCACAATACATAATATATATATATATTCTTTTAAACACCCAATAATTACATAAATTGTAGGTAAAAAAAAACAAATAAAAAAATGCTATGTGTATTCTTGTATTGTTCTTGGAATGTTCACTTCCATTAAAGTTCCAAATATAAGTCTTTGTTCCTTTAAATTCCATAATTGGACAGATTGTTTTAAAATTGCGGCAATATTGGCATCCAACACTTCGTTAGGGCGTGCAGTTTTAATTTTATTGCCCTCGATCATACATTGCACATATTAATACCAAATTGCTTGCATATTAGCCATATCTCACCAATAAATAAACTTTGATTATTTATACACGGCAACTTAGTCCTTATAATTGAGGAACATATATTAAGTTGAATTTGTTGTGAATAAGAATGTTCGATGCAGAGTCTACTTTGAAAAAAGAATGGAGATAATTTTTACTATGCTTAGAAATATTAAAAAATGATTTTAAGACAGATCGTCCAACTTTATAAATATTCTGTAGAAACTTATTGTTGCAACCACCCAGTTCTAGTCCGTATAATAGCGTTGGACTAGCTAGGGAATTAAATAAATAAATAATCTTAGCAGGCTGGCTAAAGCGAATTCCGTTTTTTATAAGAGCTTTTGCAACAGATAAAAATTGCGTTATCCGTTCATTTATATTCGTTTTTTGGAGTGTTGCCGTCATATTTTTATTCTCATTATCCCAAAAGAAACTAAGATGTTTTAAATTGTTTTGAAACTTAATATGAGCGTCGTTAACAAAAATCACATTATTGATGATCGAGCTTACTACAGATATTAAAAATTCAGTTTTTTCTGCATTTAGGTTGATAAAGTTTGATATTCCTTAATTTTGGACAATGTTGATAAGATTTTGAAGGCCAGCTTTAGTTGAACTTTGCAAAATTATATCATCTGCATACGCAATGACACCAGAGTATTCCCCATTTATTGAAGTTCCTACTTTAGATTCCGAGACAATTTTCTCTAAAAGATTTTCAGTATAAATATTGTAAAGATGAGGCAAAAGTATGGACCCTTGTCGAACTCCCTAAGACAACCTAAACTCTTCTGATGTGCATCCAAGATATGATACATTAGCAGTACCTGCCCGATATAACGATGAGATGGTATGAACTACCGATAGGGGGATTTTTTTTGATAATATAGTTTCTCAAATAGTATTCCCCATTTACAACTATCAAAAGCTTTGTTAGCATCTAAACTGCATATATATATACAGATGAATTGTTATATTTATAGTGTTTTATTGCTTCACTCAGAAGAAATTCTGCGAGAATTTTTTTAAACCCAAATTGATGTGAATGACTCTCTGTGATATCTGGACATATGTGTACAATAAGATATTTGAGAAGTTTTGTAAAAATATGCAGAATGCTGATTCCTCTGTAGTTATTTGGATTTTCCTGTGATGTTTTATAAGACTTAACTAATGGAATAATTGTGGCTGTTGATAAACATTGGGGAACCTTTCCATTTGTTAACATGCTGTTATAAAAAGAAGCGAGTAACATTAGAAGATTGTTACTGCAAGAGTTTTTAAGATGTTCAGCACTTATTTCAAAACACTCTTAGGATTTATTATTTTTAAGATTTAAAATACATTTTTCAATATCAGATGTTGAAATAAATTTTATTACTTCCATACCGTTACGCGAAAATATGTCCAGAGCTCGTTTCGAACCTGGATTTCCAGCTTATAAAAAAGCGCTCTTACCACTGCGTCACGGCCACACATGTTAACAATTATAGTGATAATAACATAAAATATAGTGATAATAACATTTGAAATAAGATATAGTGATAATAACGTTTGAGATAAGAACTCCAAGATCTCTCTCTAACTGAGCAACTTGTATTGCAAGTGGCAGGCCGTCCGATCCTGGCATGTAATAGTCTTGCTTTGATACTTTTTTTTTCGTCCAGTATGCATGGCTAGTAACTATGTAAGTATGCATGTCTAGTAACGAAGTAACTAAAATTTAAAAAAGTAACGTTGTTGACGTCTACTTTTCTTGATCTCCTCCCCTTCCCCTTGTTAAAAATTGTCCACAACCCCCTCCCCCTATTTGTTCACGTAATTAATGGACAACCCTTTATTTATACATTTTGTTACTAACATACAAATTGTATACATTTACACAGCAAAATTTTGGAAACGGTCAGATTTTAAAATCTTTTTTTTAGTTTTGTTATTAAGTATATTATTTATTTGTTTAATTATGATATTGTCATTTAGAGACGTTGAGTATTATGTTATCCTAGTTGGACGATTAATCAAAGGAAGAGCTACAGCTTCAAAAAAGAGTCAAAGAAATTTTTAAGTGTATTGATCTTATAAAATCTCCAAAAATAAAACATTTCTTGTTTTCTCTTGAGCTTTTTTTTTAAAATGATATTTAGTTCCAAAAAAAATGATAAAGTTCGCGCTCCTGCCTTCAGGTAACCAATAGCAGGTGTTAAATGACATTTTGTTTATAATCTCAATATTTATAAACTTCTTTATTGCTGTCAGAAACGTCTTAATCATTCCTAACGAGATGCACGATATTTCTATTTTAGTAGATAGAAACCCCACCACCACGTTTATTAACTTGTCTTTTAAACGAAAAATAAGGAATAGAAAAACATTTATCCATGTTTCAGTTTTGCAAACTGTGTGAAATATTTTTTTTGTTTCAATAATATAATATATATAATAATCTAAATAAGTTGAGAAACTTTTCAAAATTTCAACTTAGGCCTATAATATTTATTTTATTAAGAGTTTAACTTTATGTGCATTTTCTGCCATTAAAATATTTAAAAATAAATTCTTCAAATTCAAAGAAAAATGGTAGGGGCAGTCTGTAAGCGGATTAATAAAAATAATTACATCATGGTCGATATTTTCATTAGTCGAAAAATTATTTATTTCAGAAAAATTAAAGCTTAGAGATTAAAAGTAGTTAATTCCAGCCATGTGTGTTATTGGGAATGTTTTATTAGAAACTTTAAAAGCTGGGTTTCTGAGATTTCTGAAAAAAAAGTACCTTATAATTAACATACATACCTTAATTTCAAACTTTTGCTTACCCGGTTTACATCTTCAATTTAGGAAACTTTGATAATATATGAACATATTGGAAGCAAGTTTGAAGTCGCAAAAAATAGTTTATTGCGCAAAATATAAGCGTATTTTCAAACTTGTCGTTACGCTTTTATTCTGTCGCGGGGTTCCTTTTGTATTAAGTTCGTTTTCGTACAGTAATCTTTGGATATGTTGGAGATAATATGTCGGAGATGTTTTTTCTTTTAGCTTGATCAAGCTAAAAGACAAAACATCTCTGACATATCATCTCCAATATATTACCTACATATTAATACAACGCATTGCCAAAGTTCTCAAGAATTCTTTAATGAAAGAATTCTCGAGAACTTCTGCAATGTGCGTAATAGAGTACGCGCAATTCATGTTTCTGATAGTCATAAACACGTCATAACATAGTTTTACCTGTACTTTCCAAGTCAATCTAATTGTTTGAAGTTGTTTTGAAAGTGTTTATAGTGTTGCATTGATCTATTTTTTTGAAGTTTGAAAACTTGAAAAATTTGGAAACTGAAAGTTTGTCATTGTCTTTTTATCTTTTTAAAAAATATGAATTTAAAAATTGTAAAAGGGAATGTTTCTTTTAAAGTTGTTTCCGCATTTGTAAGGCAGTTTGAAATGTTGATTTGAAGGAGAGTCGTTATTACATTTAATTGTGCAAAGATAAATTTATCGATAAAAAATATTGAGAAACTAATAATATCTAAGCTTGAAGATCAGAAGCACAACAATTTTAAAAGATATAAAAAGCTGCTAAAAAAACAAGAAAATTTTTACGAAAATAATCCAACATAAAAACAATAACAGACAGACTAGATAAACTTGAAAAAGAACTTAGTTTTAATAAATCCCGAGTTGAAATACTAGAAAAAATACTAGCAACATTAAAGACAGTACTAACTTCCAAGAGGAAAACATCAAGAAAATTGTGTCTCAACTCTATCTAAAGATCAATGAAAAAATAAATGCTTTGAAAAAAAAAAATATATATATATATATATATATATATATATATATATATATATATATATATATATATATATATATATATATATATATATATCTAGAAAATAGATCTCGTCGCAATAATTTAAGATTTAATAGTATTGCAGAACTACAGTCTGAAACGTGGGACTGCGCAAAAGCAGTTAAAAAGATCTTTAAAAGCCAAATAGGAATTAGCGATGATATAGTGATTAAGCGACCACATTGAAAAGGAAAAATTAAAGAGAGCCTATCAAAACTATAGTCATCAAACTTCTAAATTAAAATAATAATTTTAACAGCTGTGAAAAAACTTAAAAGCACTGGAAGTTTTATCAATGAAGATTGTGCGAAAGAAACCTTGGTACATCGTAAAAAAATGTGGGCAGAAGTTAAAACGCATCATAAGGAGAGTAGGTATGCAGTAATCAAATTTCATAAAAATTTTTTTAAAGATACGTATAAATAAAATATGGTTGTCGCGTAAATAAAAGGGAGATTCTATAACTCTCTGAAGTTTGCAATTTTAAACACCGTGTGATTTTAAGCTTTAAATTTTTCTAAAATGAAAACTCTAGTAGAATCAAATGAAAAAAAAAATTATTGTCATGATTTAAATAATTATTGTCATGATTTAAATAATTATTGTCATGATTTAAATAATGATAGCTTTTACTATTATCCAAGTGGAATAAAAGAATCTCTTTTTAATTCCAAAAACGGCGAACAAATTACAATCTTTTGTGTCAATATCAGAAACATAAGTCACAATTTTGAAAAGCTTATAAGAAGATTTTTTGAAAAGCTTATAAGAAGATACTTATAAGAAGAAACGAAAAGTGTTTTTGATATTATTTAGCTGAAACTTTAAGAGACATACAAATAAACGCGGTGGCGGAGTTCTTACTTATGTAAAGAAAACTATTGCACATTACGTTAGGTACGATTTTAGCTTTTCTGACGACAATAAAGAAATTTTAACTACTTAAATCTTAAATAATAAATCTAATAATTTATTATTAAGCTGCTGTTATCGAACAACTGACGCACAGTGGGGTAAAATTGCTTCGAAATTGGACAAAAATGAAAATAAGACGTAATGTTTTTTTTGTAGTAAGGTATAAAGGAGACTCTAGTCTATCTTATCCACGTATTTGTTTTAGTATAGGACTGACCTTTAACCTTTTAGAACCTATAATCTTCTTAAATTCTTTAGTTTAAAAAATAACTGGCTTGCGCGAGTTATTAGTACTACTTTGTTTAAATAGTGTTAAAGCTGAAGTTTGTTTAAAGTTCCAAATTTTTTTCATGGATTCTTCAATTTTAGGTTTGCCGATATCTTTTGCCAATGAAAAAATAATTTTAAAGTGCTTAAAATATTGATTAATAGGTCCTTAAAAATTGTCCATTTAAAGTATTTTATTTTTATTTAATTTTGTGCACTTTTTTGTTTACTTAAATACAAATTTTTTTTGGTTTTTAAATTTATTTTTATGAAATTGCTGATGGTTACAGATTATAAAGCCTTTTTTTTTTCTTTTTTGGCACTTATTGAGCCCTTTTATGTCTATTAGTGGAACGTGTCAGTTACATCAGCAGAAACCAAGTAAGAAACCAGGTCATGAACGCTTGAACTAATGACTTTTTTTTTTCCAATTTTTATTTTTTTACAAAATAAGCTATAGATATCTAAGATTACAAAAAAAGCTATAAATATCTACGATTACAAAATAAGCTTTAGATAACTACGATATACACAAATGTCTACGAACGTAGACATTTTCTGATTTCTTCAAAAATATTTGTCGAATAAACATTTTTGAAGAAATCAGAAAACCTTTCAAAAAGAGATTATACTAATAGTTTTTTTTTTAATTGCATTTTTCAAGTACGTAATAAGCATCTTAAGGCGTTTTGAGAAACGGTTTCATGGCATAAAAAAAAAAAAAATTTACAGTCTTTTTATCTACGATAGTAGGCAAAAAGACTGTAAAATCAAAATTTTTTTTGATTTATTATTTGAAGTAGAAGCAATACCCCTAATGAATCGTCCAACTAGAATATCAACAAACTTAGCAACTCTCATTGATAACATTAATACAACCAATGTCTTCAATATACAAAAGGTATATTGAAAACAGATATATCTGATCATTTCCTAATATTTTAATCATTCAACTCAAATACTAAAATTATAACTAAAGCTAATAATGAAATATGCAAACGCATTTATAATATGAACAATATTGAATAATTTAAAAAACAATTATCAATGCTTCATTGGAAGCATATAAAGTTTTAAACGACGCAAATAAAATTTATCAAAATTATTCCAAAACATTTTATTCTATCTATGATGCCAATTTCCCTATATGTGAAAAAGCAGTAAATTGAAAAAGCAAAAATGCTCCTTGGATAAATAAGGGTTTTAATAAATCATCTAAGATCAAACAAAAGCTATAAGGTAAGTGTGGGTATTAAGGCCCGGCGGTTAATAAGGCCCACTAATCCAAACTTAGGGAAAAAATAAATTGTGAAACTTTTTATCGACATTAAAATATTAGAGTTATCTGGTTTTATCAATGGCAGCAAAAAAAAATCAGTATTTCTTTACCGCGCGTTCGATGTTAGGTGGGCCTTAATACCCATACTTACCTTATATAAATTACTTAAAAATAAAAATACCTTTAAAAATATTAAACAAAGAATATATATTTTTTTTGAAAAAACTCGTGAAAACTTAAAAAAGAATTACTACTCAAAATTGTATGAAAATCTCAATAACGACTCTAAACGCACTTGAAGAATATTATAAAAAATTGGTGGAAAGCAAAAATTTTTCTCAAGTTTCCTACCGCAGGTAATTAGAGTGGATAACAAAGATGTTTTGATCCTAGAATAATAGCTCATGAGATAATAAAATTCTTCATTGGCGTCGGTTTCAAATTAGCAAAAAAATTCCAAATACCCAAGTTGTGCTCAATAACTTTTTAAAAAAATAACTTTAAAAAAAAATTATTTTCTGAATTATCATTTCAATAGTTTCAATTGTCATTTAAAACTATTTAAAAAAAAGCCCGTGGAGCTGATGAATTAAATGGAAACACCATCTAAAAATGCTTTAAACAATTAAAAGATCTTCTCTTTTAAAGTTTTTAAAGTGTCAATACAACGGAGTAGTTTTTCCTGATCTGTTAAAAATAGATAAGATAATCCCAATCTACAAAGGAGGCAGAACTAATATATGTAACTACAGACCTATTTCTACTTTATCAGTATTTTCAAAAATCTTAGAAAATATATTTACAGCAGATCATATACTTATTTGAAAGAGAAAATTTTTTTTTATAAAAATCAGTTTTGTTTAAAAGAAAATGGTTCCATTGAGCATGCAATCATTCAATTCGTCCGCGAAATCTCTAACTCTTTTAAAAAATTACAATTCTTTTTTTTTTTTGAGGTTTATCAAAAGCATTTAATAAATTAAATCCTAGCGTTTTGATTCATAAACTTAATTATTATGGAGTGAATGACATAATTTTATAACGGTTTAAAAGTTATTCAACAAATTGAAAAAAGAAATATTCTTTTACCAATCCGTATTAAAAAAATGTTTTAGATGTTTCATGTAGCGCTCCGCAGGTATCAATTTTAGGGTGCTTCTTTTTATAATCTACATTAATGATTAATGAGACAAACTTACTCTGGTTTGAAAAGTACCTTTTAAACAGAAAACAATATGTACAATTTGAAAATTTAGAAACGACCAAAAAAACTGTAAATTGCGGAGCTCCACGGGGTTCTATACTTAAACCTTGACTTTTTTTATTATACATAAATGATTTGTTTTCAACATCAAACCTATTAAATTTTATTTTATTCGCAGATGACTTGAATCTTCTTTATTCTCACAAAAATATTGAAACACTTTTTACAGTTGTAAATGAGGAATTAAATAAAGTTAATGAAAGATTTATATCCAATAAATTGTCTTTAAATGTTCAAAAAACAAAATTTTCTCTTTTCCACAAACCAAGCAAAACAAAAGAAATACCACTTATTCTTCCCAATCTTTTGATGAATAAAACTAACATCAAAAGGTAAATATCTGTAAATTTTTTAGGTGTAAACTTATATCAAAATCTATCTTGAAAAGTTGACACAAATTCTATAGAAAAGAAAAAATCTTAAAAAACATTGGCTTGATCTATAGAGTTAAGCCACTTTATATTTTTCCTTTATACATAGTTACTAAACTTACGGCAACATCTTGTGGGCAAGTAGTAATCACTCTAAACTAAAAAAACTTTATAGACAGCAAAAACATGCTGTTATAATCATATTTGGAGCTGGTAGAGCAATTCCTTGTAAACCTCTTTTACGTATGATTGGTGCCTTGAATATTTTCAAACCTAATATCCATCTTGTTCTACAGTTCATGTATAAAACAAAATATGGTCTGTCCCCCAAAATATTTGAAACTTATTTTAAAGAAATACGCCATAAATATGCTACAACATTTTCCGCAAACAACTTTGCTATACCAAAATCTTATTCAAAAAATTTCTTATTCATTTAAGAATCGCGGACCACTTTTGAGTAAAAGATTTCTAAACATCGTTCCCGGAGAAAAAAAATCTCAGCATCAGTTTTCGACTGTTTTGAATCATTTCAAAACTAATTCAAAACAGTAAAAAACTGTTTTGAATCAGTTTAAAACTGATTCAAAACAGTTTTTATTAAACACAGATTTTGATGGGGCGACTGAATAAGTGCGAATTTCATAACTGCAAATCTGCATAAGTGCGACTGGCATAAGTGCGAACTGGCATAAATGCGAACTGGCACAAGCGCGAACTGGCATAAGTGCGAATCACTTGCAAAAACTGGCATATATGCGAACTAGCACAAGCGCGAACTGGCATAAGTGCGCCAAAAGAATTTGCAAACACTGGCATAAGTGCGAACTGGCATAAGTGCGAACTTGCATAAGTGCGAAACAATTGCAAAAACTGGCATAAGTGCGAACTGGCACAAGCGCGAACTGGCATAAGTGCGCCAAAAGAATTTGCAAACACTGGCATAAGTGCGAACTGGCATAAGTGCGAACTTGCATAAGTGCGAAACAATTGCAAAAACTTACATAAGTGCGAACTGGCACAAGCGCGATTTAGCATAAGTGCGCCGAAAGAATTTGCAAACATTGGCATAAGTGCAAATTGGCAAGTTCGCAATTATGCCAATTCGCACTTATGCCAATGTTTGCAAATTCTTTCGGCGCACTTATGCCAGTTCGCGCTTGTGCCAGTTCGCACTTATGCCAGTTTTTGCAATTAATTCGCACATATGCCAGTTCGCACTTATGCCAGTTCGCACTTATGCCAATCTTTGCAAATTCTTTCGGCGCACTTATGCCAGTTCGCGCTTGTGCCAGTTCGCACTTATGCCAGTCTTTGCAACTGCTTCGCATTTATGCAGATTCGCAGTTATAAAATTCGCACTTATTCAGCCTCCTCATTTTGATTTATATTATTATAAGTTTTTATCAGAAAGAGCCGAAAATTACATAGAATTTTTCTAATTGACCATTGTTTCTTTCACTTGAGTTTTTTTTAGACTCGCGTATGCGCATAAAAGATATTGAGATTTATGGGTTTTTTTATGTGGATAAAAACGTTACTTTTGGAATATCGCTTCCTTTTTACTTTACAAAAAAAATAGTTAGTCATACGGAAAAAAAATATTTTGAAAAATTTCAATTACAACTAGTTTACTATTTTCAATCATTTCTTTTTTTTTTAATTTTTATACGTTTATTGAAAAATAGGCTTATTGGGTACTTTGGCTAAATTTACACGAGCCAAATTGCCTCATAGCATTTCCTATGCAAAAAAAAAATTATATTTTTATAAAATTAGTTTTTTTATATTTTAAATTTTTAACAATTTTGAAAAAAATTATTATTTACAAAAGTTAAAATAAAAAAGTTTTGTAATTTTTTATTTTGGTACTTTTATTTAGTACCAGCAAATGTTATTAAAAATTAAATTTTTGCCAGAGAACTGATGCCAAAATGAATAGTAAAAGAATTTCTATAAACTTTGCACTTAATGGAACATTAATATTCATTTTTGTATAGTTTGCGCCAACATACCTTGGGATGGGGAAAGTTTTTTTGAGGCCCTAGTAGGGCCCTAAGAAAATTTTTTCACATAATAAATGTAAATTTAAAATGTTACTTAAATTCGTATTCTTTAAGACTGCGCTTTAATATCTACAAAAAATTGTGACGTGATGGCTACAGAGCTGAAAAAGTAATAACAGAAACAAATAGTCCGGTCTCTTATATGGTTATATTTAATTAATTTTGTTTTAATAATTTCAAGCCTCTTCTACAAATTTTGTTGATATGTAACCAACATAAGTTTTCCATGACAGATTTTTATTAAGATAAATGCCAAGGAACTTTAGAAAGAAATTTTTTTATTTCTACTCTACCGACAAAAAGGCAAATTTTTCGGCAAAAGACGTTTTTTTGTTGAGGAATGAAAATGAATCCATTTTGTTTTATCAATTAAATTAATTTATTGCAACTGAACCAGGTAGAAACTTGTACAAGTTCCTTATATAAATTTAAAAAAAGTTTGTGTATGTCTTTGTCTGATAAAAATAAATTGGTATTGTCAGCAAACATCAAACTCATTAGGTTTAAAGCTTTATTATTTCAATCAGCGTTTGTGTACTTGTGAATTGCAAGAACTCTTGCAATTTTTGGTTTCTCGGAAAAAATAGATTGCTGTATGGGCGATATAAAGGCTTTGAAAACTTTAAAAATAATATCGTTCAAATTTTTCGTAGCAATCTATAATTAGGTTTCGAGCAACTTCGTTCGCACCGACCTCTTTTTTGTTTTTTAGAGATTTAATGGCTCTTTCCATCACTTTAATTGATAGATCTAGCAATAAATCATGTTAAAAAAATAAATTATTTGTAGATTTTAAAAACTCATTTATCGAAATATAAATCGAAAGAACCCTAATAGCAAAATTACTTTTAATATAAGTAAAGTATTTATTCTTTCGTTTGCTATTTCATTCGGTTCACATATACATACGTTTGTTTATTCTATTAACTTTTGGTAGAATACTTAAGCAGGTTTTCTGTTTTTCTGCTATTTTTGTATATATTCTTCATAATTGTTATAATAATATTTTTAAGAATTTTTACAAACATTTTTAAAAGAAGTTTGTAGCTTTTAAGAATTGTTATAATAATATTTTTAAGAATTTTTACAAACATTTTTAAAAGAAGTTTGTAGCTTTTAAATATCTTTGTAGGTTTGTATTGAATTTTGTTTTTAAGTATTTTATATATAAAAATTGTTTGATTTTTGATGATTTAGATTATGAAAATTGAGTTATTGATAAGATCACGTGTTCACATCATTAGAAAAAGCTAATAACTTGATCTTAGTTGAGATCTGAATTTAAGTATTTATTCTGAAAATTAAATATTTTTTATTAATTTATTTTAGGTGCCCAAAGAAGTTCTTACGGTCGTATTACAGAGCACCGCAAAAGAGCATTTGAAATGAAGTTTACGCCTCCTTTCTTACTGATGTTATAAAACTTTACAGAGGTGATGTTGAACCAGGGATGAGACAGGCGCTAACCACGGCGCTACGGCTGCGCTATAAGGGATTTGAAGTCATTCAAGTTTACATTTTTGGAATCTGATAGTAGAAAATTAAAAGTAATTTTTATATTAGGCCTTAAAGTGCGCGTAATTAGTTTGTAATATATTACTTTAGCGTCACCTCTATAGTCTTTTGTTTGAGAAAAAAAAATTGTTTATTCGATTGTTTGCTCACTAAAATCCATTTATTGTTGGCATCGTGACTATCTGTGAGCGCAATAAATTTCACAAAATTCTAAGACATTTTTAAAATGAGGGTTGTTATCAAAATAATTACACCCAATCATCTCATCTTAGGAAACCAGTTTCCTAAGATGAGCTTTTTTAATGGAACTCAAAAAAACTCAAAATAACGAAAAAAAAATCACAAAAAAATATTAAATAAATTTGTATTTTCAAGGGCTATACTTAAGTAAAAAGTAAATATCTCAACCAGTGGCGGATCTAGCTTTTTGGGGGCCCAGCGCTTAAAAACAGCAAGGGGCCCTAGCCCTACACGAATAAAGATTTTTAATTGATTATGCGATTAATTGATTTGCGGTTCATTATTTAAATAAAATGAAAGACAATATTAAAGATTAATTGTTATTATTATTATTATTCCTATTCACTAACAATCACAAATATCGTAAATATTTAAGCATAATATATTCATAACAAAAACAAGTTGTTTAATTTTAAGATTTTTAATGACGCAGTTTTCGAACCTTTATTAGGGCATATTCCTTTATAACCTCATCGTAGTTTAATGACTTTGTAATTTTATGTTCTATGGATAGAAGCATTAAATCAGCCAATCTGTCATCACTCATTGTATTTCTTTGCTTATTTTTAATATAGCTCATTCTGGAAAATGATCTTTCTGCTTCACAATTGGTAATAGGCATTGTAAGGAAAATTTTCATTACTGTGTGCAAATTCGGAAAAGTATCGATAAGGTGTTTGTCATAAATTATTTTTAAAATTTCAGCACAATTAATTTGGCTTTGCTCGTTAACTACAATTATGTTAATATATTCTTTAAAATGAATGCATTCGTTTTTCAGCGTGGCAAAATCTTCAATATCCTCTTTATAAAACTTACATGCATTCTGCATACTGGATTCATCTACTATTTTTGTTTTCTTGCTTCCAATGTCAAAAAAGAATTTAAAATTCTCAGAATTTTCCTTGTATACTTTTTTTCTTTTTTGAAATTTGTCTAAAACGACATTTAAGATTTCAATTTTAAATTTGTTTTTCCCTGTTAAGTTGCTCCCACACCCTGTTGTACCGTCTGAGTATCTTAGTATTCTTTTTCTTTTATCTTTATATTCCGAACTAAGGTAATTAGTCAAAGTTTTTGCTAATATCTCGTATTGGGTCAATTCGGTGTCGATATTGTTTCTTTTTTCTTTAATGAATCCTTCAAGTGATGAAAGAAGAGCGGAAGCGTCTAACAAATCTAGTCCGGCTGTCTGTAATTTTTTATTTACTTTATTAATTCTTTCCAGAATTTGTTCCCAAAAAATAACCAAAATTCCATTTTCCAATGAAGTCATTTTTGAAAATAATGTCTTCGCTTCTTCTCTTTGGCCTATTTTTTCTTGGTCATTGTTTGCAATTGATTTAAAAAATGTTAAAATTTCTTCATAGTTATTTTTTAAAGCTTTAACAGCTTCATAATGGCTGCACCATCTGGTTTTGCCTAAATTTTTTAGGGCGTGCGTTTTCTCATTTAATTTTAAAGCGTCGGTAATTGCATTCCATTTTTTAGTAGAACTTGAAAAAAACACAAATAATTGCTGAATTGTAAAGACAAATATTTCAACTTCATGCACAACTTTTGCGGCTTCTATCCCTATCAGATTTAAACTATGTGCTGCACACGGTGTATATACTGCCAACTGATTTTCTCTCTGCAGTAGTGCCCTTAAGCCGTTATATTGGCCTGACATGTTGGCGGCATTGTCGTATGATTGGCCGCGACAATTTTTGATGGACAAATTATTTGTATTTATTATATATTGTTTTGACTACATTTAGTAGAGATTTTCCAGTATGTGAAGTGATTGGGGTAATTGTTAAATATCGCTCGAATACATCACCTTGATAGCAATATCTTAGTATAATAGCGAGTTGATCAACATGCGCCACATCCGGGGTTGAATCAACAACAATCGAATAATATTTTGTCGAATTGACTTCCTCTATAATTGTTTTTGTTACTTTTTTCGCCATTAATGTAATAATTTCTTTATACACACTTTTGGTTAGGTAAGAAACAAAGTGTTTTTTTCCTGAACATTTCTATATGTGCTCTTTAAGAAACGGATCGAATTCAGCAATCAATTCCAAACAGCCAATAAAATTGCCATTATTTGGAATGTTTCATTGTGACCACGAAATGCTAAACCTCGTTCACTCAAAAACTTAACAACAGCGACAACACGCTTCAAAATTTTATAAAATTTATCTGATTCCTGCTCTAATTCTTGCATTAATTGTTTATCGATTGTATTTTTTCTTTCTTTTCGCGTTGTCCAATTTATAACGGCGTTTTTGTGCGGCGTAGAATTTTCGTGGAGTATGACATATTCCTCTCCATGTTTCCAATCAGAGAACCCTTTGGAAAATGCTTGTACGTATATAGAAAATAATTTGCACATTAAACAATATATGTTTCCTGTGCTTTTCGAATAACATATCCAATTTCTTGACACTGGCTGTGCATTTTTAAGCCGTTATTTAAAAAGTTCTTCGGAAAAATATCGATTTTGTGTTTTTGAAATTCTGCACGAAGCTGCATAATCACGTTTATGGAAACCCTTATTTTGAAAATATGTCGTATCTTTGGTTAAACAAAAATTAATGAAATCGCTATTTAATATATTCGGCCATGTGCCCGAATCACAAAAATTATCTTCGGAGGGCAGTTCAACGATGTATGGGGATATTTAAATTTCTGATGATTCAAATACAGTTTGGATTTCGCAACAACCATTCCACGGAACATGCAGTAATTGATCTTGCCAACCAAATTTTAAATGGTTTTGATAACGACAGTTACACACTCGGAATTTTTCTAGATCTATCAAAAGCATTTGATACTGTCAACCACAAGATTCTAATTTATAAACTACACAATTATGGAGTAGTTCACTCCAATTTAAAGTGGCTGCAATGTTATTTACAAAATCGTAAACAAGGAGTACAATATGACTTAACATGTTCCCCATTTGAATCAATAAATTGCGGAGTTCCCCAAGGATCAATACTTGGACCCCTGCTGTTTTTAATTTATATTAATGATTTTTATTTGTCTCCAAAAAAATACTTAATTATATTATTTTTGCAGATGACACAAATGTTTTCTTTTCTGACTCAAATTTAAAAAATATTTTTTATATTGTAAACACAGAATTAATATACCTTAATGAGTGGTTTGAAGCAAATAAACTTTCATTAAATATTGAAAAAACGAAATATATTTTGTTTGCTAAGTCATCTAAATCCGAGAACCTTCCACTCAAATTACCTGAACTAACAAATAACAATATTAAAATAAAAAGAGTTTTTTTAATAAAAATACTAGGAATAATTTTCGATGAGAATTTAAATTGGAAAAGCCAAATAAAGCTAGTCGAGAACAAAGTTTCAAAGACCCTGGGGATTATGTACAAGACAAAACATCTTTTAAATAATTTATGTTTAAAAAATTTTTACTTTTCATTTATGCATAGTCATATTAACTATTGTAATATTGCCTGGGTAAACAATCATTTATCTTTCCTAAAAATTATTTATACAAAACAAAAGCAAGCAAGTAGATTAGTTTTGGGCGCAAGTAGATACGAAAGTGCCGAGCCGTTACTCAAGGAAATATATGCTCTAAATGTATACAAACTAAATATATACCATAACTTGTTATTTATGTTTAAACTTCAAAATGAAATGATTCCAAAATATTTTTTTAAAAGTTTCACTCGAATTAATCATAAATATGAAACAAGACATTCAATGAGTAATTACTACATCCCACTAACATCACTCAAAAAATCTGACTTCTCGACTATATGCCGGGGACCACGCTTGTGGAATTCGGTTCTTGACGAAAATATGAAAAAAATAAAATCTATTGCTACATTTAAAAGAACTATAAAAAAACACTTACTAAGTTTAAACATTACGTACATTCTCTCATTTTTTTGAAAAAAAATCGAAATAGTTTTGTATTTTTAATTTTTTATGTACTTAATTTAATTTTAATATTGTATTGAATATGTATATGCATATGAAGCGAATTAAATTTTTTTTTTTTGTTGTTTATTGTTTTTAATATGTATACGAATATGTACAGATTTGTAATGTTTTATTTGTTATTTCATATTTTAACTTTATCTTAAATTTCTTCTTTTTTTTCACTTTAAGTTCTTTTTTTAACTGTAAGTTCTTCTTTAACCTTCTAAAATTTCTAACCAATTTTTTTTTTTAAACTTAATAATTTCACTCTTTTATTTAATATTTGAAAATTTAAAATTTAATTTTATTTTTTTTTTTTTATTTCACAAAGGGGCTTGATGATAAGTCATTTTGACTTATCATCAAGCCCCAGTCAGCTTGTAATTATATATATTTGTTTAAATTTATAGATAACATTGTAAAATGTGTGAAATGACGAAATAAATAGAAAAAAAAAAAAAAATATTGAAACATTTTGATCATTATTTTTATCTTTAAGTTGAGCTGAAGATGTTTCGTCGATCTGGGATTGGATTGAAAAGAAGTTGGTTAATGTTTTACATTTTTTTATTGCGTCTTGCTTCTGTTCTGCTAATTTTCTTTTTTGACACCCACTTTTATATTTACGACCCGTCATCGTTAAACCTATATAGAAATAAAATTTATATAAATTTTATTTAATATGTTATAATTTTAATACCGAGCGAATAAAAAATAATCAGTGGAATTTGCACAAAAATAAACTTAATCATTCAAAGCTGTGTCGCAGGTGCACTATTTTTACAAAAGCTAGCAAAGACACTTAACAATTTTTCAATACAAAAGCATTTGAACATCATCGTAGCGATAACAATGCCAATACAATTTTTATTCTCTATTCTAAAAATTTAGTTTTCGTTCGCTTGAATTTTCACATACACTTACTTATGTTTGAAATAATTAATTATTTAACCACTTTTGCATTTGATAAATGAATATTCACGATAATATGTAAAATTTCTCTTTTCATACAGGCCCTTTACTGGTCGGGGCCCCGGGCTTTAGCCCTATTAGCCCATATATAGATCTCACTGATCTCAACCATAAGAAAACAAACAATAATAAATCTTTCCTATTGCTAAAAAAGTTAATGATAAATAACTTTAAAAAAACGCGCTTTTCTAAACAAAAACCGCATTTCATTTTGAGCGTCTAAAAACGTGTCATCTTAAGCATCTACACCAAGTAATCATAATTTAAATAGCATGACAACAGCTTGTGTAATATTTTATATAACCCATGGAATTAGCAGAAGATAAGTATAAAATATTGAGGATGTAATTAATTTTTGATGATCTTTTTTCGTTCTGACGTATTTACAAAATATTGAACAATAAAAAAGTATAAAGGGGATGGTAAATTTTTTTAACAGTAAAACAATCAAAGTTTATTACCTATACAACCAAGAAATTAAATAAATAACACCATTAAACTTGTATGAATATTCTTAACCAAAAAGTTTGCGAAAAAATTATTAGTCTACCCGTTAAAGAGGTTATACCATCTTAGGAACTTGCTCATCTTACTCAACCTTCCCTTATATGTTAATAATTCATGTTTTTCAATCAATTACAACTCATACTTTATAATCAATTACAATTCTAAAAACAATGCTGCAATGGTGTTAGCAAAATCGTTATAAAGCGCTTTTTAGTAAATATATATAGTTTTTATTTTTAGGCCAAACGATTTTCAAAAGCACTTCATAAATCCAAACTATAAATCTAATAAAATTCAATGCAAACTTCAATTTGAGTAAATTAGATTACTTTTCAATTTAAAAAAGATTTTCTATGCGATTTTATTTTATCTCTAGATTTAAAATATATTTTTATTTTTATATGTTACTAACCCATTCTTTACAGTCAATTACAAGTTATACTTTATATTCAATAACAATTCTAAAAAACATCCATAAAGTTATTCGTTGACGTCACTTTCATTGTATTTTCTTTTGCGTTGAGCCTTTTACATTTTTATTGGGTTGAGCTCACAATAAAACTTTAGAATGAGGAAAAGTTTATTAAAAATTGCTTCCTAACTCTTTTACTAGAGCCATTGGTCTTATTTTATTGCCTTATTGGAATAACATTAGGAAATTTTTCTAAATTAAATTCGTGGCTGTTAGTTTTTATTCTTAGTGCAACTAACAATATTTTTTCGATAGTTTCGTTTTTGAATCAAATAATATATTGGCTATCAATTGCCTTTAAGCGCTATAACTCAATTCATCAAATTCTTTTGTTGGTCGACCTCTTTTTGCTAATTAACTTATTAGCCCTCTTGGTTAGCTTAATGACCAAAATATTTTGTTATCGCATAAAAAATAGAACACAAAGTGTACTCAATAAAAGATGAGTTCGAGTTTTTAATTCACCAATGTCATTCTTTAATATTTTAATTGATACAAAATTTGCTTTATAAAAGACAGGAACTGCTTCTTGTCAAAGTTATAAGTCTGTTTTGGTTTGCTAGTGGAATAATTTTTAGCAAAGATGCTCGATTGTAAAATATAGGTGGGATATGATATTATTATTCAGCGGTGTACACTGGATTTTTAGATGTTTGAGTTTCGACACTTACAGGCATTGTGCAAGCTCCAAACTTTTCTATGTTTATTCTTATATCAAAAAAGAATGTTTTGCGAAGAATTGGGGTGATTGGAGCTTGGGAACAAAAAACCCCTAATTTTTGGGCCCACCCAGCCCTTAACGTGGGAGCAACAAGTTTATAAAATATTTTCTTTAGTATTTTTGTTTAAATTTATTTTCATCGACAAATTTCAAGTTTCATAAAATAATCTCTTAGTGTTCAGTTTTTATGACCCTTATTATGACCAAAAAAAAAGTTTGGAGTTTGCACATTGCCTGTAAGTGTCAAAACTCAAACATTTAAAAATCCAGTGTACCCCACTGTTAAGAAATTTAAAAATAATTTTTTTTGTTTAGTTTTACATAACTGAAAAATTTAAAAGCGTGCAATAGTAATGAATTTAGATAATTTTGCTATTATCCATTTATTTTTTTATTTTCTAAAGGATAATTTTTTTGTACCATAATGCAATCCCCGCGCTATCATCAATCAGATCTTTGTATTTTAATGGCTTTTTAGGTTGTTTACAAAATTACGTTGTTGTTTTGTAAAGCTATTTTTTAATTTTAAGTTTCGCGAGTTTGTATACGCTTTTAAACAGTTTTGTCTGTGTTAGCTTATCCAGTTTTTTAAGTTGTATAGCGTGACTTTTTAATACTAATATTATATTTTATATACGGTATTTTTTTTTGTAGTAACAAATAATTTTGTCCTAGATTGAGCAGCTCAGTTTTTACTTTATCCAGAGAATCATTAGTTAACTAACATTAGTATAGAAGGTTTAATAAATCAAACAAGGGTTGGGTGATTCTGATTGGATTATCTGAAAATCCAAACAAAATTTAGTCACAAACAAAATAAAAAGTACAATTATTTTTATCGCAAAGGTTTGTGGGAAATTGAAATAGAACGCTTACATTGTTTTGGGTATAAAAAAGTTGATCTTTTAAGAAAAATTGTTTTGAAACTGCAAAGTTACAAGAATAAAATGAAATATTAAAGGAAACGAATTGACTCAAAGAAATAAATACATATATCAATGAACATATGTCCGAAGCGACAGTTAGTATTAGAAAAGTTATATTCAGAAGTTAAAGAATGCCCCCAGGAAGAATAATCTGAAGCGAGACAAGAAAAAACTAGTTCAAAAATGCGGTACTTGAAAAATGTTCAAAAATAATATAGTGGAAATGGTAAATTGTGGACTAATCTAATCACAAAAGTTTTAATAAAACGTTGTAAGGTTTTTTTAATTTGGAATTAACGTTTTTTTTTCTTTCGATAATTAAAAATGAGTAAAAACCAAGTAAAACTAGATAAATTTTTTTAATATATTTATGCATTTGAGTTAAATTTTGTTGCAAAAATACTTATTTACAAAAATATCTGGTTATGAAATCAGCATTTTAAAAAAAGTTGTTGGATCATTCCATGCCAAAAGGAGCAAAGGTCCTTGTGAACCATCTCAGATTTTGCAGAAACATTTTGATTTTGCACAAATATATAATAACAGTATATTTTGAAACTTTCAGATCAATATCTAATACGATTCTTGAAAAAACACTATTGAAGTAGTGGACAATTGTGCATTGAGTTTCAATCTACACACAAAAAAAGATGTTTTCATTGCTTTTAACAGCTAATAACTTTTGAACAAAATGGTTTTATTCTTCAAATATTTAATGATAATAAGTATGCGATAGATATTTAAAAAAAAAAAGTTAAAATCTGGCGTGTTTTTTTCCATAATGGTGAGTTAAAGTTGGTATTTTTGTTTTGGAATTAAAACTTTTTGTGATTTTAAAGAGCATTAACTTTGAAACTATTTCAAGAGGTTACTGAGTTTAATCAATGGAATGAATATTCAAGGGTTCGTCCAGGAAAGAAAAAGTTTGTTTCAATTAAATTAGATGATCTAAAGCAACATATCTAAAAACAACATTTTTTAGTTAATATGAAAGAGTTTCACCATCTACAAGAACGACCGCTCAAGTGATGCATTGCTCAAGTAAATGCACAGCTCAAAATACTTTTTAATAATTCACATTCCTATTGGTGGTGCTTTTGGTCTGCATTCAGTTTGTTCTTTGTATCATTTAAATGAAAATCTTCTTGCCAGTATCATTTAAATGAAAATCTTCTGGTACAAAATGTTCCTGGTACAGGAAGTTGCTAGTAACAAAAAATTTTTTAACAAAAAGATTGTAATTTATCTTGTTGCACGAGCCACTCTCACTTAAAGATTCTGACAAATCAAGCAAAATGTAAACATAAAAAGACAAAAAACTACCGCAGCTTCATACCATTAGTAAAAAAGCTTCATACCATTAGTAAAAACACAACGTCTTAAAGACGTCTAAAATACGTCTTTTAAACGTCTAGACATCTAAATGACGTTTTTTAGACGTCTTTAAGACCTGTTGGGGAAAAAAAAAATTTTCAGAAATGTTTCGTTCACTCGGAATCTGGGCTTAAATTTTTGAGATTTTTTTAAAAATTTTTAGAAATTTAGTTTTTGCCACCTTTGAACCCATTTTTTTGGCAAGGCAAAAAGTTGCACATAGCTTTTGTAGTTAATATCAGACGTAACCCAAAAGCTCTCTCCATAAAATATAAAAAAGTTGCGTGACACTGTGCGGTTGGCTAATTATCATAGTTCAAAAGTACAAAATCAATCAGTTTTGTCAACCTTTAATCGGAGTTAATTCTAGCGGCGAAGTGTTGCACACAATTTTTCTTTTAGGATTTGAAATTATCAAAGGTATTGAGTCTAAAAATGCAAAGAAAGTTATGTGATACCTAAGGCCTATTAATATATTAAGGCTTGAAATTGGAAAAAAATGTTTTAGTATACTTACAAAATGAACCATTACGGCAGAGGCGCTTAGTTTTGTAAAAATGTAAACATATCCAACTGTCTATACAAAAAGGTCCTAACATAATAATAAAAAAAATTCGTGTGATCTTTAGATATTAAGTTAAAAATAAAGGTACAAATTGTTAAAAATGATTAAGTACGAAGAGATATTTTTTTGGACACACAGATGAGGTTTTCGCTCACAATAAAATTTCTATCATCAAAAATTAGCATTTAGCATTACACAAAACATTGCACGTAATGTTAAGAAAAAATTTAAGCGTTTCTGACTATGATATAGAAATCATAACAATTGAAATAAATAATAATAAAAAACAATACATGATCAGAAGTGAATTATTTAAATTTACGTCATAACCAAATAACTTGTGGTGATCGAATGGAAGAAGAATCGCTGATATCACGATTGTGGAGAAACAAGTTAGTGGGCGGTTGTTTACTTTACCATAAAAATGTCTTAACTTTATTTTAACGATCTTTAAAATTTGCATAAATAGAGTAAATATTTTATCATTGCTATTGAGAAATAGGTACTGCATAAATAGAACTTGTTTTTAGTTGAGTATGAAACAAAACAAATATTTTTATGAAAACTGTTGTTGCTTTTCAAAAGGAAATTGTGGATCATTCAAAAAACATAAAATTATAAACAAAATGTTCTACATTCATCAGCTGGGAGATGTTGATGTTTAGAAACACCTCATCAACTTAAAGGTAATTATGTATTTTAAATTTACGCAGACTGTAATATAATTTTTATAATTACATACTTTATAACTTCTCTGCAATAAGATTTTGAGACAAAGTTCTTTAAACAAAAAAAAATAGCTCTTTTAATTAATTCCTCACTCTTTTAATAAATAATCACTAAATTAATCACACTCTTGCAATATTGTATTTTAATAATAACAACAATGTATTTCAAACTTGTAAACATTTTTCGTGAAGAGTCAGATTATAAACAATGCTTTAAATGACACACTTAATAATTGTTTAAAAAATTGTTTTTAGATCATGCGATTAAACGATAATAATATTTGGGAAGAAAATGGACTTATTGCAAATAGACTTAAAAGAAATCTTGAAAAGGATGAACAAATATGTGCTTTTCACCGGTACACGTTTGGTATTGCATGGAGTCCTCCAAAAACATGCTTTCATCCTCACCATCTAAATATAAAAGGAAAAAAATCTCCCGCTTTAAGGGCGTCACCAATACATGTCGTCATATCAATGTCAAAGCGATACAATGAAGTATTTTCAGTTGGTGCAATGCTGTGTTTTACCCATTTAAAGCAAGAAACTGCTTTATCTAGAGTCAACGAAAACACCAATTTATGTACAGAAACACAAACACAACAAGAACAAACATATATGACAACTGCTACTCCAGATGAAGAATTTGATCCCGGTGAAATTAATGTTTCACAGGAGATTTTGGACGAATCTCTAAGAAACCGTGAGAGTGTAACTGAGGTTCTTAATGCAAGTCCAATAAAATTTAGATTAAAAAGGAAGTTCGAATATCTGGAAGATACTACTAAAGATAAGTTAAAACGCAAGTATGTTCGCCTAGAAAACTTATTAAAGAAAAAATTTGCGGAAGCTGTTGCTCCTGGACAAGAGGAAATACTTATAGATTTTCTTAACAGTAAAAATGTTGATGAAATAAATAGCCCTCTCCCAATTGAAATTATTCGTGCTCAGAAAGTATATAAGCAAAGTGATTCCATGGGAAAATTAGTTATCCTCTCATTATTAGACTATACCAAGTATACCAAATAGTTTATAATGAACACATTTGAGTGTACCAAACATCGTATAGAAACAGCAAGAAAATGGCATGCATCTCATAAAGGGTTGGCATTTCCAGAGAAGAAAGTATTCGTCCGATCTAGTCTTGATCAAACAAAGTGTGAACATTTCTTAGACTTTATATTTACAAGCGGTATTTTGCATGATGTTGCTTATGGAATAACCAAATTAAAATACGACAGCGGTGAAGAACAAAAGATAGTGCATGCAATACTGACGACAAAATATAGCCACGCTATCATGTTCTATCGAAAAAGTTGTAGTGAAAACAAATATATACCATTATCTGATTCAAGTTTGTGGAAAGTATTGCATGCAATAAAACCTTCAAGTCGAAAAAGCTTAGCTGGATTAGATGATGTTACTGCTTCAGGCATGAATGGTTTTCAAACATTACAAAAATTGGCACAAAGATTTAGTTCTAAATCTCTCGAAGCTGCCCTTGAAAAAGGAAAAAGGTATTTGAAAACAAGTTATCAAACTAATTGTAGTGTCAATGACTCAAACATTTCTTCTCATAGCTCAAAGCATGCCTTATCAGATCCATCTGAAAAAAATCTTCAATCCAACACAGAGATATCAGAAGTGGTATGTGCCGATTGCTATGATTTGTGCAAAGCTATCGAGATGATCAAAGAACTAACAATTCAAAATTCTGACGATGCTGATTCTATTTATGATTTGGAAATTGCTGTAAAGGATGTATTCAACTACATAAAACACCTGATGAGAGATTCTCAACAGAAAAAGGCAAAAATCGAAGCTTTTAAGCAATTAAACGATGAAACTGCTTTCTGGCTTAAAGATTTTTGTCAAAAAATTCTTCCGGTTCGATACAGAGAGGGCCAAAGAGAGTATTTTGGCAAGAAAGGAATGAGTTTACATGTGGATATATTCTTCATAAAAATAGCAGGA
Organism: Hydra vulgaris; assembly: GCF_038396675.1. Taxonomy (NCBI): domain Eukaryota; kingdom Metazoa; phylum Cnidaria; class Hydrozoa; order Anthoathecata; family Hydridae; genus Hydra; species Hydra vulgaris. The sequence continues at coordinate 7,346,544 of NC_088920.1, forward strand.
AAGTTATTCAAACGTGTTTACTTTACTTCAATGTATAGGTGTGATCAGGGAATAGGTGATGTTGTTTCGTTAGCCACTGCAGTTTTAGACCAATTCAGAATTGATCAACCGCATATCAAGAAAATGTTTAACAAATCTGATAATGCCGGCTGCTATCAGGGAAATCTTTCAGCTGAAGCAATCTACAATGTATGCAAAGAGAGAGATATAAAGTTGCTGAAATATGATTATAATGAACCCTGTTGTGGAAAAGATCAATGTGACAGGGAGAGTGCAGTTGTAAAGACAATTTTAAGGAGTTACGTTGACTCTGGTAATAATCTTTTGACTGCTGAAGATATACACAAGGCTATGCATTATAGTTTTGGCGCTAAAGATGCAAAAGTAGCAGTTGCTCAAATTAGCAATGATAAAACTGAGTTACTGGACCAAAGATTAAGAACATTAGCAACTATCACTCATTTGAGTTTGGTGAGAAAAGTATGAAGATGTGGCGTTATTTCAATATCGGTGATGGAATTGAACAAGAGTATGGAAATCTTAAAATTCAACCCTCGATTAAGTTGTTGTTGCCATATAGCAAAACAGATAATTCAATTAAGCGTAACAAGTCACTTAAGGAAAAACAGAAAAGAAGTGACAGGCAATTATATTCATTAAGATTTTGCACTGAAATGAATTGTACTTTATCATTTGAAAGCGATGCTGAGTTAGAAGAACACATGCTATCCGGTCTTCATACGGTCCCGAAATCATTAACATCATTGGATAAAGTTCGCAACTCGTTTGTTCATAAGATGAAAATTACTTCACAACTAAATATGCCAATTTCTTCATCCTCTAACAGTGCTTCCGTAAAAGACAAACCACATTGCATGAACATTTTTCTATTGCAAGGTTGGGCATTACCAGTTCGAAGTTCTTTTAGATTTTCAAATCAGCAGAAAGAACTGTTGTATAAATACTTTATTCGTGGAGAAGAATCAGGTAATAAAATGAGCCCTGAGCAGGTTCACATGCAGCTGAGGAGAGAACTTCCGCCTGATCAATATGTAACTAGCCAACAGATAAGATCTTTATTTTCAAGGTAGGCATTGTTGCTATCAAAACTTTTGCAAATTAGATTATGTTTCTGACTGTTAAATAGTTCTTTTACAAATATGAAATTAAAATTTAGGTGAAAGTTATAATTTTGTGTGTTTGTTTACTTATGTTTAAAAATATGTACAATTGATATTGTTATAGATTTAGTAACCTGAAAAGAAAAGGTAAGCTGGTAGAACCGACAACAGAAAATAATGAAAATAGTCAGGTTAACGATAACAAAGAAGTTTATGGCGAAAATGATGACTTTAATCTGGCAGGAGACAATGAAGATGATAATAAATATGAGAAAGACATCGCCAATCTTGCAAAAGAAATTTGTCTTGTATGGAAAGTGAATGATTGGGTTGCTGTTGCATATGAAAAACAATGGAATATTGGATATATTGTGGAGGTAATATTATTCAAAGTATATATTAGTTTCAAGTTTTTATTTTGTTTTACAAAACAGTGCTCTAAAATAAAAGGAATATAAATAAAATGTAAAAATAATTTCAAAATGACATTATATAAGACTTTACAAGTTTTATTGAATGTAAGCAAAATTAAACAAATCATAAACTCTTTATTATATTATTTTAAATGTTGCGCTAATACTTTTAGGTATCTATAACTGGGATCAGAGTTAATTGTATGATTAACGGGCAAGAGAAGAATACTTTTCGCTGGCCAGTTACTACCGAGGAGATAAATAACCAAACTGATAAAATTATCTGTTTAGTAAATGCTCCTTTTCTAATCAGTGGTTGTGGCGATTATTCATTATCCGAAGAAGACTATTATACAGTCATATCATTATTCTTAGAGAAACTTACTGCAGCAGAGTAGAAATTATGTGTGATGTGGTGGATAATGTGTGTAAATGACTCTATTAATAAATGAAAAACTAATTTTTAAATAGAAAAACATTTAAATGTTTGATTTATGTTTTATTTAATTAGCAATATAGTTATCTTGATGTTAGATTTTTGTTCAGTTTTTAATTCATGTTATATCATGCGTGTGACAAAATCACACGAATTTTTTTTACTATTATGTTAGGACCTTTTTGTATTGAAAGTTGGATATGTTTACATTTTTACAAAACTAAGCGCCTCTGCCGTAATGGTTCATTTTGTAAGTATACTAAAACATTTTTTTCCAATTTCAAGCCTTAATATATTAATAGGCCTTAGGTATCACATAACTTTCTTTGCATTTTTAGACTCAATACCTTTGATAATTTCAAATCCTAAAAGAAAAATTGTGTGCAACACTTCGCCGCTAGAATTAACTCCGATTAAAAGTTGACAAAACTGATTGATTTTGTACTTTTAAACTATGACAATTAGCCAACCGCACAGTGTCACGCAACTTTTTTATATTTTATGGAGAGAGCTTTTGGGTTACGTCTGATATTAACTACAAAAGCTATGTGCAACTTTTTGCCTTGCCAAAAAAATGGGTTCAAAGGTGGCAAAAACTAAATTTCTAAAAATTTTTAAAAAATCTCAAAAATTTAAGCCCAGATTCCGAGTGAACGAAACATTTTTGAAAATTTTTTTTTTCCCCAACAGGTTTTCTCTATATTCTGATCAATATATAAAAAATTCAAGCAATTTGGAGGAGGTCACTTCCACAGTTTCAGGAATTTGCCTGATTCTTAGAAAAAACGGCTCTTAAACCAATTGTAAATTTTTTCATTACTTCAATTTACAAGTTTCAAAGCATTTTTTTTTTTTTTTTTTTTGTTGTTTTTTTTTTTTTTGTTGTTTTTTAGGCATATAAATTTATTAAAGTCGTAAACCATGATATTAATACAAATAGCAGAGACAAGAAGAAGACATAGTTGGTCTTATCACCAAGTCCTTAAGTCTATACCATAAATATAAGACAACAAAAACTAAAAAACGTAACACTATACAATATAAAACGTTTTTTTAAAGACCTAATAAAATAACAATCATCAGTCCTAAAGTCCTACTTTAACTTTTAGTTTTTGTATTGGTTACAAAAAAAAAATTAAAAAAAAAAACAGAATAAAAAAGAACTAGTACAAAGAAACTATATTACTAAAAAGCATGCAAGCAATTGCAACCAAGCAAGCATGCAAGCCAAAGCAAGCAAAAATTATTAAAAAGCATGCAACCTTTCGGGATTGGGCTGCGAACAAAAGTAAAATATTATTTTCGAAACATATTTATATATACAATTTTATTTTACTTTCTGTATTATACTTTATTTAATTAATTATTTTAAATTTTACTTATAAAAATGGAGGTCAAATCTTCATTTAATTTTAATGATGAGAATGCTATTGATGATAACTATTTTAATAGGAAAAATTTAGAAAGCGAGTATTATTCAATTTCTGAATCTACTCAATATCTCTGTCAGAACAAAAATTACTTTTCTATATTAAATGTAAACATTCGAAGTATTACCAAAAATTTTAAAAATCTTTTACTCTTATTGCATCAAATAAACCACGAATTTCAAATAATTTGTATCACGGAAACTTGGATAAAAATCAACGGAAAAAATTCAAATTTTGAATTAAATCATTACGCATAAGTTCACCAACCGCGTTTTAACTACGCTGGTGGTGGTGTTAGTATTTTTGTCCACAAATCAATTAACTTTATTTTACGCAGTGATCTTAATGTTAATGAAACAGATTATGAGTCGTTGTGCATAGAAATTATAAACAAAAACCACCAAAAATATTGTAATTTATTCTATTTATAGACAACCATCAGGTAAATTAAGAAAATTTAAAACTTATTTAAGCAGTTTTTTAACCAAAACTAGTTTAACACGGAAACATGTTTACTTAGCTGGTAATTTTAACTTAAGTTTGCTTAATTATGGTTCAAATAAAAATGTTATATACTCTTTAGATACTCTAACCAAATATAACCTAATACCAACAATAAATAAATCAACGAGAATAACCAATCAAGTAATAACAAGACTACATTGTCATTATTTGATAATATAGTTACTAACAATTTTCAAAACTGTTGTTTAGGAACGGGCATAATCAAAACTGATTTAACAGATCACTTTCCAATATTCTTAATTACTGATAACATTACCCAAAATAATCCCCCCTCGAACTCTACAAATTTAACGCTAGAGTTCAATGAAAACTCCTTATTGTATTTTCGAACTATTTTATCAGAAAATATCGATTTCAATCTTATTTTACAATCCCATAAAGTCAATAATGCATATGAACTATTTTTAGTGCAATTCTGTAAACAGTATGACATATCATTTCCTGTTAAAAGAATAATTATAAAATCCAAGTCTCTTTTAAACTCCTGGATGACCAAGGGACTAATAAAATCTCTAGAAACAAAAACTTTATGTTAAATATTTAAGGCATAAAACATATAAAAATAAAATAAACTACAAAAACTATAAAAACTTATTTCAAAAAACAAAAAAATACTCTAAAAAAATTTATTATGCAAAATTAATGGAAAAAACCAACAGCGACACTAAAAAAACGTGGAATATAATTAAACAAATAATTGGTAAAAATAAATGTGTAAAAAATAATCTCCCCCAAAAGCTTTTAATTGACGGGGAAATGATTTATGATAAAAAAAAATAGCTGAAAAACTAAACTCATTTTTTTTTGAAGTAGGGCCGAACTTGGCGAGTAAAATTCCGCCAAGTACCATAGAGTTTGAATCTTATATTAAATCGTGTAATACTAATATGGAAGAATCTAATTTAAATCTAAGCGAGATTAGGAATGCTTTTAATAGTCTTAAAAGTAATAAAAGTGCGGACATTGACAAAATTAGTGTAAATGTTGTTAAGCCAGTTTTCGATATCATTGAATCGTCATTATTTCATATTTTTGACCTTTCATTAAAACTAGGTGTTGTGCCAAAAAAAACTTAAAGTTGTCGTAATCAATCCAATTTTTAAATCTGGTGACGAAACTTATATTTTGAACTACAGACCTATTTCCGTCTTACCTTGCTTCTCAAAATTATTGAAACGGAATATGTACAATAGACTTTATAATTATTTGCTGTTAAACAGTTTCCTGTACAGTAAACAATTTGGGTTTAAAAAAGATATTTCAATTAACCATGCGGTAATCGAACTGAATAATCATGTATCAGATGCATTCAATAATGACTATTTTACCTTAGGAGTTTTTATTGATCTGTCAAAAGCCTTTGACACTGTTAAACATAAGATACTTGTAAATAAAACTGAAACTCTAGGGAGTAAGAAATAAAAACTTACTTTGGTTTCGAAGATTACCTGGCGAACAGGTTGTTGAGAATGATAACTACGTAATTATGTAATACAAATTACGTAAGTGCGTTCATGTGGAACGCATTATAAAAACGTGCATTAAATATAGGAATTAAGAAACTTTATAAGAGATTAGAACTTGCGTTATTTTAAAAAGTTGTATAAAAATATCTTTATTGATTGATCTTGAAATAATATATTGAACCAAATATATAAAAGGGTTATATACTTAAGCGGATCACAACAATTGGCGACGAAGATAAAAACATGGCAAAAGCAATTAGTAATTTACCAGGTATAGAACAATTTATCATAAACGAAAATGATACAACAAATATAGATAAACGGTGGGAAATATGGAGAGAAGATTTTGAGCTATATTTAATGGCAACAGGAGTTACGCAAGAGGCGCAAAAAAAGACATTATTGTTGCACTTAGCTGGAAAAGATATAAAAGAAATATACAAAACTTTAAAAGGAAACGATACTGATCAATACAATGCAATGTGTGAAAAACTCGATCAATATTTTAAACCAAAAAAAAACATCACGTATGAACGATATATTTTTAAGAACATAAAACAAAATGAAGAGGAGAGTACTGTGAGTTTTGTTACTCGGTTACGAAAACAAGCCGAATATTGTGATCAATATAAGGATCAATTTATATCAGAATGTCATTCTGTGAAACTGAAGCAAAAACTTCTCAAGGATAGAGAAATAAACATTGATAAATGTGTTGAAATTGGTCGCAACATGGAAATATTAAAACAACAAGCAAAATAAATGTCAAATAAGAAAACAAATCAATGCACCGAGGAGATTGACGTGGTAGATCATTTAAAAAAATTAACTATTTCCAGAAGACAAAAGCAAGCAACAGATTTAAAATCAGGAAGAAATCAAAGTGAAAGTATAGGTAAAAGAGAAAATGACTTGTTATGTTTTCGATGTGGGGAAAAATATTTTGTTGGACATCAAAAAGAGTGTAAAGCTAATGGAAAAACATGCTATAAATGTCATAAGAAAAATCATCTAGCCATTTGTTGCAGAAGTTTTTCAAAAACGCTTCACAGGACAATACAGCAAGTTAAAGAGATAAATAATAAAAACAAAAGTGAAAGCAGCTCAGAAAATGAATTAGAGGAAGCGCTTGCCCTAACATTTAGTTCAAAACAAAGAGGGCAATCCTATAAAACAAAATCAATAAATGTACTGGTAGAAAAAGTTATAAGAAAAATGACTGACTCAGGTTCTAGTGTTAATTTAATTGACAAAAATACTTTTGAAAGGATTAAAAACCACAATCCAAACTCATTACTAAAAAAATCATCAACAGTAATATTTCCATATGCTTCAACGCCTCTAAAGTTGATAGGTTGTTTTAAGGCTGAAATTGAAACAAAAAACAAAATAACTACCAACAAAATCTATGTTTTAAACAAAAATAATGCTGGAAACATCATGGGAATTGAAACTGCAAAGTAGCTAAATGTTTTAAAAATTGATGAAAATGGAAACTTTGTGCTCAACAAAAATAATGGTGTAAATTCAGTGGCTAAATCAAATGAAACCAAGCAGCACTTTAATATGTGTAAAAATATTGATGATGAAACTAAATCTCCACGAAATCAAAAAGATAATAGTTTGCATTATTTTGATGTAAATTGTAAAGTCACTTTGAAATTCAAAAATGATTTATTAAAATTGATTGCAGATTATGAAGATATATTCAAAGGACATGGTAAGCTAAAAAACTTTCAATGCAAACTGCATGTAGATGAAAACATACAACCAATTGCACAAAATTTACGTCGCTATCCTTATCACCTTCAAAAAGATATTCGAGCAGAACTAAGACGTCTTGAAGAAGCTAACATTATTGAAAAGGTTGAAGGGCAACAAGAATGGATTAGTAATTTTGTAATTGTACCAAAAGCTAATATAACGGTACAATTATGTCTTGATGCTAGAACCATCAACAAAGCAATTAAAAGTGAAAGATACCCAATACCTACATTGGATTCCATAAAAGATGAAATGTACGGCTCAAAAATATTTGCTAATTTAGACATGAAAGAAGCTTATATTCAGTTAGAGCTAGATGTTGAGTCCAGAAAGATTACAATTTTTCAAACAGATGAGGGAGTTTATCGACACAAAGGATTAGTATATGGTATCAACAATTCATTCGAGATTTTTCAAAAAGCTATGGAACAAAGTTATGGTAAAATAGATGGAGTAAAATTTATTAGTGATGATATTATAATATTTGCACCAAATGAACAAGATTTATTAAAGAAGTTAGAATTATTGTTTATCAAAACACGTGCATTAGGTTTAAAGCTAAATAAAAAAAAAGTGTATTTTTGCTCAAGAGAAAATAAAATTTTTTGGTATCGAAATATCCAAAAATGGTATTAATCCTGATCCAAACAAATTAGAGGCTATCAAGAATGCAAGACCACCAACAACTCTAAGTGAACTTCGTAGTTTCCTGGGTTTATGCACATATGTGTCAAGATTTATTAAAGACTTTAATGAAAAAAACAATAGCATTACGTGAACTATTAAAAAAAAATACAAAATTTAAGTGGGTCAAAAAACATAATGATGCTTTCAATATGCTTAAACATGAATTATCAAGTGAATCGGTTTTGGCATTTTATGATCCGCACAAAGAAGTACAGTTAATTACTGATGCAAGTAATCATGCTATAGGAGGAATACTTTTACAAAAAGAGGGTATTGGAATCAAACCAATCTGCTATATAAGTAGGTCATTGACAGCAGCTGAGTTAAAATATAGCATTACAGAAAAGGAAGCTCTTGCTTTGGTATGGGCAATTGAAAAATTACATTTGTATCTGTATGGAAAAAACTTTAAGGTCGTAGTGGACCACAAACCGCTCAAGTTTATTTTTTCATCCAGTTCTAAAATAAATGCACGCATTGCAAGATGGCAAATCAAATTGCAGGCATATGATTTTGATATAATGTATAAAAAGGGAGAAGAGAACATTGCAGACTTTATATTCAGAAACTGTATCCCAAATGAGGTACCCAATGAGTCAGATGAAAATGAAGTGGCAGCTTATGTAAACTTTTTAGTGACAAAAATGGCACCCAAATCAATATCACTTGAAGATATAAAAATGGAGACAGCAAGAGACATCAGTTAAGTTGCAGTAAAGAATGCATTAGTGTCTGGTAAATGGCATGACAACCCAATACTGGAACCATATCGTAGATTTAAAAATGAGTTAACTGATTATGAGGGGATTATATTAAGAGAAACAAGAATTGTCTTACCAAAGTCTCTTTAAAAAAGAGCTTTACAAATTGCACATGAAGGACATTTAAGTGTTGAAAAATGCAAAGGATTATTGCGTCAAAAAGTGTATTGGATCACTATGAATAGTGATATTGAATCACATATTGAAAAATGTCTTGGATGTCAAGCCAATTCACGCATGCCAGATCCTGAACCAATTAAAATGTCGATTTTACCAGAACATGTTTGGGATGAATTAGCGATGGATTTATTTGGACCATTACCATCAGGAGAGTATTTATTTGTTATAGAAGATATATATTCCAGATACCCATTTGTTGAACTAATGAAAATCACAACAGCAGCAAGTATTATAAATAAACTAGAAAGACTGTTTGCCATATTTGGTTATCCTAACAAAATAAGAAGTGACAACGGTCCACCATTTTTAAGTGAGGCTTTAAAATTGTGTTTTAAAAATGCTGACATAAAGCATATTAAAATAACACCGCGATACCCGCAAGCAAACGGTATAGTAAAAAGATTCATGCAAGTAATAGAGAAAACAATAAAAACAACTCATTTTATGGGCAGAAACTGGAGAGAGGAACATCAATGTATGCTTCGAAATTATAGATGTGCTCCTCATGCTATAACCGGAAAACCACCAAACACATTGTTATTCAATAGAAACATCAAAAACAAATTTCCTTCAATAATAATTGAGAAATCACCATACGATAAAGAAGTAAGAGAGAGTCAAAGTAAAAAGTATGCAAAAGTAAAAAAATACTTTGATGAGAAACATAATGCAAAGGAGAGATATGATGTTAAAGTAGGAGACCAGGTTCTCGTAAAACGACATTAGCGGGGAGGAAAACTAGATTCAAAATATCTAAACAAGAAATACATAGTTAAAGAAAGAAGGCAAAGTTATTGTAATAGATGAAAAAGGAAACAAGTTGGCGCGTAACATACAATTTATAAAAAAGATTTTAAAACCTGATGAGTTTATACAAAAGGAAATACAAGTTAATGATAACGAAAGAACAAAAGCTGATAGAAAATCGTATCCCAAGCAAAATCATAAACCTGTGAATATTTATCATTAAGTATCAAGATCTATTAATCTGATAAGAAAGGTTTTTCCCAAACAGGGGGAACTGTTGAGAATGATAACTACGTAATTATGTAATACAAATTACGTAAATGCGTTCATGTGGAACGCATTATAAAAACGTGCATTAAATATAGGAATTAAGAAACTTTATAGGAGATTAGAATTTGCGTTATTTTAAAAAGTTGTATAAAAATATCTTTATTGATTGATCTTGAAATAATATATTGAACCAAATATATAAAAGGGTTATATACTTAAGCGGGTCACAACACAGGTCACAATGTATTATTTATAAAAAAATTGAAAAAGAAAAACACATTACATGTGGTGTGCCCCAAGGTTCAACCTTAGGACCATTATTATTTTTATTGTATATAAATGATTTGTACTTAGCATCAAATATTTTAAATGTTATATTGTTTGCAGACGACTCCTATCTTTTTTATTCCAACAAAAACATAAAAGTTCTCTTGAATATATTTAATGAAGAACTGTTAAAAAGAAACGAGTGGTTTACAAGTAATACGCTTTCGTTAAATGTAAAAAAACTAAATTTATTTTGTTCTCTAATCCTAGTAAACGTGATGATGTTCCTCTAAAATTACCTAATCTTTTAATCAATAAAACATTTATTAAAAGGGAACCAATCGTTAATTTTTTAGGAGTAATACTAGATGAAAATTTGTCATGGAAACCACATATAAAATACATAGAAAATAAAATCTTAATAAATATTTCCATATTATATAAAACTAAACCATATCTTAACACTGCTTCCTTGAAAAAAAAATACATATCATATATTCAAAGTTTTATCTCTTACTGTAATATTGTATGGGGTAGTACTAATTATAGTAAATTAAAAAAAGTTTATAGTAAGCAAAAACACGCGTGTACGATTGCATTTGGTGCACACAGAACTTTTTATTGCGAACCTCTTTTAAGGAAGCTTGGTGCTTTAAGTATCTACAAACTTAATATACACCAAGTTCTACAATTCATGTTTAAAATAAAACATAGGCTTTCTCCTATTGTATTTCAGTCTTACTTTAGTGAAATATCGCACAAGTATCCTACTAAATTTTCAACTAACAACATTATTGTACCAAAAAATAATTTAAAACTAAGTTCTTACCAAATCCAAAACCATAGACCGTTGCTATGGAAACACTTTTCAAAATTTATTACAAAAAAAGGAACATTCAAAACATCTTTTTGGAAAAATTCAGGAAAGAATCTGAGTCTCTTATTACAAATTGACTTTGATTTGAAATATCTCATTTAAAATAAATACATAAATAATATAAATTATCTAAAAAAATAGTTATTGACACTATTTCTCTTTTGTTGCAGTTTTATTTTTATTTAATTTTTTTTGTTAAAAAACTTTAATACTTTTATGTTGTTGTTAATCTTTGATATATTGCGTTATATTTCAACACTAATATTTATATTATATTAATATTTATATTGTAACTAACATGTGTAAAATTCTTATTATGTACTTAGCTACTTTTCTTTTTTGTATATAAACTGACGATTTTTTCAATGTAAATGGGGCTCGATGATAAGACAGTTTCTGTCTTCTGCTTGCTCGAGCTTATTTATTAACACGATTTATTTCATTGTAAACTTTAATAGTGGTAGTGATAGTAGTAGTCAAATAATAATGATAATAATATATATAACTATCAAAAGCTCCCGTTTAATTCTCATCTATAAAATATTTTATTTGTATTAATATAAAGTTATTAAAAAATAAGTTTTAAACAGAATCGCGCACGAAACAAAATAATCGAAAATCTCGCACAGAGTTAATGCATTTATTTAATATCTCAACAACTCCTATTTAATATAGTGGAAAGGCGCCTATGATAGAATGGCGCCAATGATGGCATATTTATATAAAAATTGGTTTTAGTGAAAAAATCTACTTAACTATACTGACTATGCATTAGTTTTAGTGAAAATACGTCCCTTGTGCACAAATATTATTTTTATAATCAAAAAAAATTGATTTTGTTACGTGCTGTTTTAGTTTTATTCCCTTCATATATTTAAGATTGAGATTTTATTATGAACTGGGCAAAAAGAGAATTTTCATGCATTTTATATCCAAGTTTTGAGCATTTAGTTGAATACTTACTTTACTTTTATCTTTTAAGCAAACCAGACACCGCTTTTTTTAATGAAAATGATGACGTTTTTCCATGATAGCATACTGACGAGTTGGGTGTGTTGCGAAAATGACGAGTTGGGAAAATCATTTTTTTTTTTATTAGAAAAACTTATTTTTAAGTAAAGTTAAAAGAAAACGATGCTCCAAAAGTTTCTTTTTCGGTCCAAAAAATACATAAAATGCAATATATCTTATTTGCTTGCGCAAAACTTTGCTGCGGCGTAGCGTGAAATGGTATATTAGGATGGTTCTGAGTAATTTCTGGCTTTTCTGAGGGAAGACTCTAACTTTAAATGAAGTCATCAAGTTACTCTTGATTTTAACTAGCCCCATCCTACCCTATGTCATCATAAAAACAGTGGGTTGCCTATGATGGCATACTTGTGCTTTTTTAAAAAATAGAAATAACTTGATGAAAACTCCGAGAATTTTATTATTATTTTTTTTTTAAATATATATTTGCTGCTTATATAATAAGAAAATATAATTACAAAGAAAAATTTACATACAAAAAAAAGTTGATTTATAAAAAACAGGCCGGGGCTGAAAGAAGATATGGAGGACTAAAGTCACCACAATCTTTTCATAGAGCCCGCGGTATGCTATTCCATATTCAGAATAGTGGGCTTTACAAGTTTAAAAGAGAATAAGATTGTTAAAAATACTATGTACAATTCCAATATAATAAAAAGTTAAAAAACTTTCATAAATAGTATCAATATTATTCTAACGATCGTCATTCAAAAATACTGACAAATTATTTAAAAGATAAAAAATAAGAGACAATCAAACAAACAAAAAAATAAAAAAACTAAGAATAATGGAATTCGATGTTCATTTAGAAAAAAAATTATTTATAATGTTTAAAAATTTCATTTTTTATTTGAAACGTAAAGGAGTAAAGTGATTTTACCGTATTTAAATGTTTACTTTTTTGAAATGAGTTCCGTAATTTCGGTCCGCGGCATGCTATTCCATATTCAGAATACTTGCTCCTAATTAAAGGCAATTTATAAGTATTCCATTGATTTATTCTAAGAGAGTAATTATTTTTAACATTTTTCGTAAATTTATTAATAAAGGTTTTTGGAATCAGGCTGTTATTATATTTATACATAAAAAATAAGTGTTGGTAAATATAAACTTCATATATACTCATCCTTTGCATGTCATTCATTAGTGGTTTTGTATGTTCATATTTTTTTTTCTTATATACAAGTCTGCATGCATGTTTTTGTAGAGAAAATATTTTTTTAAGTTTTGTTGGTTGAGTACTAACCCATTTAATATTGGAATAGTAAATAAAACAATGTATTAGGCCAAAATATACAAGTTTCAGACTTTATGATGTTACAAATGGGCGAATACGGAACATCAAACCAATTGTTTTACTAATTTTTGATTGGATATAATTTATGTGAGGAAGCCATGATAAATTTTCATCAATAAGAATTCCTAAGAATTTTATTGACTCATTTTTTTCGATTAGTTTATCATCTAAAATTAAATCTTGAAATTTTAAGGGAAGGTTTTCCTGTTGTGATTTTTTATGGTATAGAGTATACTTTGTTTTATCTACATTGAGTGACAGTTTATTAGCCTTAAACCATTCATTGACATTTCTTAATTCATAATTCATGTCAGAGTAAAGTTGCCTAATGTCACTGTTCGATAAGAAAAGATTTGTGTCGTCAGCAAACATTATTGTGTTAAGTTTTGCTGAAGCATTATGCAAATCGTTTACATAGATCAAGAACAGCAAGGGACCAAGAATTGACCCTTGCGGAACTCATAATTTTTAGTTCACCTGATTCCTTATTAATAACATATTGTTTTCTTTAAGTGAGGTAGCTTTTTAACCAATCATTGATTTTATTTATTACTCCATAGTGTTAAACTTTTTTTAAAAGAATGAGGTGATCAACCGTGTCAAATGCTTTTGGTAGGTCAATAAATAATCCTAAAGTAAAGTTATTTTTTTCGAATCCTTTAGTAATTTGGTCTACTATTTCAATTATTTAGTTGAATGGGTTTTTCGAAAACCAAACTGTTTTGTGTAAAATAAATTATTTTCATTAAAATAGTTATAAATTCTATTATAGATTACACGTTCGAATATTTTGGAAAATACAGAAAGTACTGATACAAGTCTATAATTAGAGATTTCTGATTGATCATTGTTTTTGTAAATTGGGTATACTTTTGCCAACTTTACTGCTTCAGGAAAAATACCTTCATTAATTGAAAATGAAATTTTTGTTTAAAATAACTATATTACTAGAAACGTCATCAAAGCCAGGTGATTAATTTTTTTTTAAGAAAAGAAAAGGCTGTTTCATATTCTTTAAGAGAAAAGTCGCTATCGTGAAGTATTACGTTATTTAACGATTTAAGATATAATTGAAATGACATGTGTGTGGTTATAACTTTTTTAGCAAGTTTGGGCCAATGTTTGTAAAGTATTTGTTTAACTCATTCGAGACTTTTAAAGGACAATAAATAACAGTTTTATTGATATTTATTCTTTCAGGCAGTAAAGCCGTAGTTATTTTGTTTCTTTCTATTATATTGTTAATTACATCCTAGGTTTTTTTTACATCGAATTTGTTTTTTTGTAAGTTCTTCACTATAATAGTTTTTTTTAGCTTTCATGAGAAGATTTTCGTAAAACCGGTTATATTTTTTGTTTATTTTTTCATTACCTTTACTTCTGTTTTTCAAAAATTTATTGTAAAGTTTTTGTTTATTTTTTGAACATTTTATTAGAGTTTTATTCATCCAAGGATTTAGTATTGTTTTTTTTTTAAATTACTTTTAATTCATATGGGCACGTTTTGTTATATATATCAAGAAATGTTTGTAGAAAAATATTAAAAGCTTTATCACATTTAAAAACCTGGTTCCACGTCTCTTGCTTTAGTTTATTAGAAAGATTATTCTTATTAATTGTTGATAAGTTGCGTTTTTTTAGAGTTATAATTTTAGAATCCCCTTTGGATGTGACATTTAAAAGAGTTATTTTAATGTATATTGGGAAGTGATCACTAATGCCAGTTTTAAAAATACCTGTCTCAAATGACGTTTCTATATAATTATTAATAAAAATATTCTCGATTGCAGTTGCAGAGCTTTTTGTTACCCTAGTTGGTTTATTTAAAACTGGTAAAATGTTATATTTAAAAAGCATATCAAAAGAAGATTTTGTTTTTGGAAATTTTTTATAAGTCAGAGCGTTCAAATTTATGTAACCAGCAATATACAAACTTTTTTTTTCTTTATTTGTTTTTAGGACCGTATTTTTAATAAATTCTTCAAAACATTCAATTTTACCACTCAGCGGTCGGTATTCGCACCAAATAATTAATTAGGTAATTTGTAATTAGAAATAGAATCAAGTGTATTTTCATGCCAAGTCTCTAAGGGATATGACATCAAACGTGTAATTTATAATTTAAAATTAATTTATAATTTATATTTAAAAATTCTTTAAACTTGTCAAGGTTTTGATTTATGCTCCTAATATTTACATGTAATATAAAAAATGAATTTGTTTCTTATCCCCCCTTAAATTCATAAGGATCAAAATACGGTGTTTTCATTTTATTCCTTTGAATTTCTTGAAAAATATTTGCGTCATTTAATAAATTGTCTTTAAAAGGGTCAAATTTTATATTTTCAAAACCTTGTTCAAAAACATTATTCGAATCCATTTTTAAATATAGTAAATATGAAAGAATTTAACTATTAATATATTAATAAATAAACTATTCACCTTGAAGTATTAAATTTTCTGTTCTTTCAGAGTTTTTTTGTTGAAATTCACGGACAATTAGTTTTTATACACAACTTTAGCAAAATAACCATTTTGTCTATGAATTTTCGCCTTAGCGAATAACTCTTTTCAAACTTTTCTAGTTGTATTACAATAATCTTCATTAATAAAAATATTGGTACCTTTTAGCTTTTCTGCGTTATCAGTGATCGTTTTTTTGTCCTCGTAGTCATGCAGTTTCATAACAATTGTTCGTTCGCGATTCTCGTTCGAAACTCCCACTCTATGCGCTCGTTCTATTTTGATTTTTCTTTTGATATTAAGATTTTTAGCAAATAATTTCCTTACTTTTTTTTTGGTTTTTTCCCAATCTTTTTCATCTTTACTCTCAGGCAAACCATCAATACGCAAATTGTTCCTTCGATTTCGATCCTCTGCATCAACAGATTTTAACATTAGGTCGTAGTTGTCTGTTGAAATTTTTCCCTGTATTATCTTTACGCTGGACATTTCTTCTTTAACTTTACTAATTTTTTCATTTACACTTTTTACATAATCGTCGCATCACCAACGAATGTCAAGCCAGCTTTGATATCGTCGAGATCCTTTCCTACTTCTTGAATGTTTTTTTGAACTGAATCAAACTTTATATTAATCATTTTAACTGTTTCTGTAAAGAACGACAATATCGTCTCTTTTTGTAAGTTCAGTAGTTCTCTCACCATTACAATTGAAACAACATCAGCATTGCTCATTTTAATTTAATTTTGATAAAAAAACTCCAAAGATAATTAAAGAATAAAAACTCAAAAATGGAATAAGAATATCTATCTTATTAACACAAATACTGTCTAAAGTTTAGATGTGTTTTTTTCCGTTTATTGTTATACATGTAACAAGGGATGTATCCATATCAAAACTTTTATTATTGGTCTTCAGGATACTGAATAATGAAGCTTCAAAGTTAAGTATTCTATCATTGGCGCCTTTCCTCTGCTTTAAATGAGAAATAGCAGTTGACAAATCTTTCTAGCTGGAGTATAGCGTTTGGAAAAACCGTTGCATATTTTTTAAACTATTGCAACATTTACACAAATAAAAGATATATTAAAAAATACTTAAACATTCAGCCTAAAATGTGATAAAAATATTTCTGCAATAATTTTTCTACAAGATGATTGTAATATTATATATATTGTTTCAAGTCTCAGTTCTAATTGGAAAAAGGATGAAAAAAAATCACGTAGTAAAATCAAAACCAACATTAGGTTTAAAAACGATCTATTAAACTCTGACGTAAGATGCTCACAATAGAAATGATTAACACTTCGTCAAAATACTTTTTAGTTTTCACATGATATAAAGCATAATATTGTTCAATTTCCAAATTATATGAAACTTGTTATTATCAAAAATAAATAAAGTTTTTTTATAATAGGAGGTATAAAAATAAATATTATATAAAACAACGAACATGTGATAACAAAAACTTTTTTGACGGCATATTTTAGGTCTCTCTCCTGAAATCCTTACCACAAGTTTGAAATAACTAGAAATGAAAACAATTGATGACGTATAGTAATCTTCATCTTCTTTGAGCCCACCCACCCTGCTTTATTAGCTTTGAGACTGTTTAATTCTTTATTTTATAAAGATCATTGTAATAAGAAAAAATTATATTTTATTTTGTATATACAAAAGGGTGCTTGTTGACAAGATTTTACCATCTACTTCGTTTTACGGACATATTTTTTCTTTCTTGTATATATGTATGTTGATTAATTTTGTTAAACAGATAAATAAAATACAAATAAAAGAAAGTAATAAAATGGTAAGTAAACTCCCCACAATCAACAGACCAGAGTTTACTCCCCACAATCAACAGACCAGAGTAATTTCTTATTCCATTACTGTTATAATAATATATTCTCAAACTCAATACAAGCTCTCAAACTTTACAAGCAACTTAATGCTTCTTTAAAGTCAGAATTAGTTAAATCAGATATTTCATACCATTCTCGTTTATTTTTCTCTGTCCAAAACTGCTTTAAAATTCTTTTTTTGTAATTATAAATAAGTGTTCAATTTGTAAAAAAAGGACTTGATACAGAATTATTATTGATATTTTCTGCTAACAGTACAAAAAAAGGTTTCTAATTCAACAAAAATAAGAAAATTTTTAAAACAAAAACAAAAGTTTTACGTAAAGTATTTTGAAAATAGAATTGAAACCAACTTATTTATTGTAAAAAATAAAAAAATTAGTTTTAAAAAGTAGTCTAAAAAATAATGTTTTTCAAATAAAAAAACTTCAAATATAAAAAAGTTTTTAAAAAAATATTATTGAAATAATTGGTAAATGTAAAGTTAAATGTTTCAAAAAATTGAAAGTGAAAATCTTTGACAAATTGAACTACTTTGTCAACAATGATGCTTGTTTCTTGAAATACATTGAAATCTTGTATCAAGATTTTTATGTCCGAAATGCTCATTTAAAAGTTACTTAAAGTCCTCTCACTGCTCCTTAAACATATATAAAAGTATAAAATTTATAAAACAAGGCAGCAGTACTTACAAATCAAAGTAAAAACAGTTAAAAAAACATCAAAAACACGCTTTGGACAAATGTACAGCAAAGAAAAAGTTACTTATGCTCAATCTTTATTATTGGAAAAAATGAAAGCACAAAATGTTTTTGAATAAATATTTACAAAAATATACTTTTAATGTCTAAATACAAAAAATATACTTTTTATGTCTAAATACAAACTAGATGTGGTGCCATTGCATTTTACGACGAACGTATAATACATGAGTATTGTATATGCAAGAGTAAAGTATACCATAAAACTTTCTCTGTTAAATCAATCATAATTTTTTTCCTTTAAAATATTCGACTATAAATTAATATAATAAATATTTGAGTATAGTCTAGCAGAGGCATTTTAATTTCTCAGATAAGGAGGTATTAAAACGCCTCTAGTCTGGCAGTTTGTCAGAAACATAATAAGTGAGTTTTATTAAAAAAAGGTAATGACGATAAAAAAGAAAGTGTTGAAAATAAAAGATGATGATGATGATGATGGTAAACATAACAATACAATGATTTTATCAAGACTATGTAAGAAGCGAAACACGTGAACGCGAATTGAAAATTCCGTAAAAAATTCTGGTCTTTAAATTTTTAGTTTCTTAAATAACCGTGAACTCAGTTTTTATGGATCTTAAAAATCAACAAATACTAGTTTCATTAAGACTCTTACAACTTAATTTTGAAACTTAGAAAAAGGGTCCATAATTTTGCTGCCTTTCCCCACCCACCTTACCGGATTAAGGGAGCCGTGAGGGCAGCTGTATCTAAAAAATTTCTTTAATTAAAACATTCCAACATCTTCAGGTAATTATTTTTATAAATGTTATAGACTAAATAAAGTCTTTAGGTAATTATTTTTCCAACTCTTTCAGCAACAACTCACTTTAGCTTCCAAATAGTTATTCTACGAATAATGTTACACATGGGAGACGGAGGGCCATGGTGGCTCAAAAAAGGGGCATGGGCATTTTTTTGCGGACCCTACCTTGGCTGAAAATACGCACCATGTAATGCTGAATTAGCTCAAATTTTTTTTCTATCTCTTTTTTTTCACGGGCTCTAAAACATAGCTGGGTCTCGGACATTATACCCCTGACAACCCCCTCCCCCCACTCTCTACATCCATGTTGTGTACTTATACCAGTATCATATAATAAAAAATATTAATAATAAAAATTAAAAATGTATTTAAAAAAAATTTATTGGAATGAAAAAATCAATACCAAAAAACAAGATATATTAAAAGAAAAATATATATATAATATTTTATAACGCTTATAATTCCAAACACTGCCAGAATATTCCAGCGTGGTATTATTTGTTATTGTCAGTGGTAGTTAGTTATTATAAATCTGCAAAAAATTTATGATGGTAGTAAAGGGTTGAAGAATAAAAAAAACTCATTATTTCATAACTATAGCTTTCAGACTTTAATGGGTTTAATTTGCAAAATGACGTTCTAATTAACAATCATTTTGAGCAAATTAAAAAAGTTTAAAAACTTTGAAAATTAAAGATCTAATATATATTAAATTGAAAGCGTAGTAGATCAAGTGAACTAAATATTTAAAACTACGGCATCATCTTACCAAAAAATAAAGATAACCATTGTAAATTAGACACTGTTTTGAAATGGCAAAAAGAATTTACTTTAAAGTTTTAGTATGATATCGAGGGAAATGATGTTGTAAGATTACGTTGCTTGCTTTTCAAGCAATATTAATCTCGTATTAAAAACATTAAAAAATTTTCTATTTCGTGGATTTGCCCTTGAGCTCCGTCAATTAAAAAAGACAGGGTAAGAAGCCATAGCAACAGTAAACAACATAGGATGCACATCTAACCGATTATCGGAGTAAATCGGCTTAAAAATACTGCTATTAAAAAAGGGCTACGAGAAATGGGTAAAAAAGATCGAACAGGAATTAGTATATATGTGTTTTATTTGTTTGAGGACAGTCAATGCGTTAAACTTTTGTCGGTTGAAAGCAATGACAATGGTAATGCCTGTGGTTTACAAAACTGTCTAGAACAAGCATGTGCAAGAATTGAAATAAATGATACAATAAATATTGTGCATAACGTATAACGAATGATTTCCAGTATTACCAGAGTAAATCGAATTGAAGAAACAAACCATCACGTGATCGTCTTGAATCCCTTTTACGAATAGGCGAAGAAGGATTCAGCATCGAGAAATTTGACCCAACCCCTGCTTTGGATGCATGGTTTAAAGATAAAATAAGAAGACTATCTGCAGCTCCTCATCGCTATCCGGAAAAACGAAAAAAATCTGCCGATGCAAATTGTATCGACCTTTCTCTATTAACAATATCAGATTTAGAAAGAAAAAGTAATATTGATAACTTTGAGGTATATAATTATTTCGCTATATTTTTTTAAGATAAAATTCGTAATGATTTATTATAAGTTTATTATTAAATTACGTTTTATATTTAAAGCTGTCATCAAAATACACTTAAAGTCGTAAAAACATTAAAGTCATTAAAATAAAATATATCCGTATTTTTTTTTTCTTTTTTTTCTTCTATTTCTTCACAATAACTATTGCAATAAAATAAATGAAAGAAAATCCATATAAATAAAAAATTACAAATTTTGTTGCATAGAAAATATGAACGCGGAGACTTGCTGAAGATCAAATGATCTTGTCGTCAAGAACCGCTTACAATCGCTACGTGTTAAAACAATTTTATAATGTGTATAAAATAAATAAAGCAGTCAAATAAAGTTTATAAAACGAGAGTTGGAAGTAAAAATTACCGTTTTATATAAATACTTAAAATACAAGACTTGATAGGTATAAAATGTATAAATTAAATTAACATGATACACAAAAATAAAATTGATAAAACAAAATTTAAATATACAAGTATATAGTCAAATAAATATTTTTTATATAAGAATTCGTAAAAACATTATAAATAAATCAAAACAACTAAATTTAAAAATATATAAGTATTTTTTTAATAGAGAGAATGATATTTTTTAATTTCCTTTTAAATGCAAAAAAGTTCCAGTCGTGAGTAAAATTAAAATGTTTCAGAACTATATTGTTCCATAAAAACGCCCCTCACACTAAAAAAAAAAGGTATAATAGAGATATGTTATTCTACCCGAAGGTAGAAACTAATATTTTTAAGGTAGATTAATCGTTTACTAAGTTTAAGTTGTTAAAATGGAAGGAAGTTCTACCCCTGAAGCGTTTTCTACCTTTGCGTTAGATGTCACCAGAATGCGGCTCGTAAACCATAAATTTTCATTATTTTTATTAAAAGCTCTTACCTTAAAAATAGACAAAGCTGAGAACAAATAAAAGTATTATAAAACTATTTTGTTGGTTTTTATATTAACAAAAAAAAAACTTGAAAATAAACAACTTAGACAATAAAAAAAAATCAAATTATATATATATATATATTAATACCAGATTTATAGCTGCATCTGGTTTTAAGGTGGCTACCCACTATTTAAATAAAATCTTTAAAAGAACCCTTTTATCCCCCCATATTTTAACATTTCAATTGCATTGGAATCAAATAAGACAGAAAAATACAAAAAATTTATAATTTAAATATTACGTCATTAATTATGCGCATAATTAACTCAAAAATAGCATATATTCTAACAAGGATAACTTGTTGCAGAGTTTTCTAAGTTAAGTGAAACTTTTCAAAAACCTTGCTTCTTATATGAACTGTGTGCTGAGAAAAAATAAAATTGATCTTTTTATTTAATTCTCTAAAATTTACAGTTTAGTATAAATCCCTAAAAAATGGCTCCATTGACCCAAATTTGAATTTGAATGGGATACCATAGTATATATATTTTTGACTCAGCACATTCATCTAATTAAGTTTCATCTCTGCAAAAAATTTCAAAGAAAAATATTGAACGAAACCAAAGATATCTTTGTTAGAAGGTAGAAAATCTTTAAATGGAGAAAAACGCATTGGAAAAAAAAAGTTCAAAAATAAAAAGCTTCAAATTTAAATATGGTCTGATTTTAGTACTTTTGACCAATGACATTTAGGTCGGGAATAACTTAACAGTGTAGATAAGAACTTGGTTAAAGTACAGTAAAATATGCAGAAAAAGTGCATATTAGTTCTGGAGAAAAAAAGTTCCAACTGTCACTAAGGCCGTTGCATTGAAACTTTTGGATGTTTACCTCTTTTTAAGTTAAAAGTAGGGCAAACTTTCTTCCATTGTTATATATTTTATTGTTTATAAAGGTTAAAACTTCCAAAAAATAAAAAAATAAAAATTTTTTTTTTCAGACTTTTAATAGTTGGCAGCCACCTTAATGATACATGCGGTATTGCAGCAGTTAAAGAATTCACATTTCGGTATGGAATATTATTGTCAAGTTGAGTTTTGCAGAAAAGGGTATTAGATGGAATGATATCTTTGAATCAGAAAAGTCATCTGATTCAAAGACATCATTTTCTACTAGAGCGAATTAGCCCAGTATTATTTAAACCTAAAATACATTTTTTAGTACATTATCCTAGATTACTATTGCATTTTGGACCATTGTAAAACCTCTTGGTAATGAAATTTAAAGCTAAACATTAATATTTTAAACAAATTGCACGTCGTATAAAAAATTTTAAAAATATAACATTTACTTTGGCACAACGACATTAAATGCTCAAGTGAGTCATGAATTTCGGACAAAGCCCATACTATAAGGGTCCAGAAATTTTAAGTTGTCAAAAAATATTATCTATAGATTCACTTCCATTTGAACTTATTGATGCCACAAAAAAAAATTTATTAATACCTATCAAGTAAATCAACATGAACACCTACCGCAAAACTAAGAATTAATGGACAGATCTTTTATACAATTACAAGTATTATTTGTCAAATAAAAGGTAGCGATGACATGCCTTTTTTTGGAAAAGTTAAATATAAATTTTTGTTTTAAGGAACTTGGATTATTGGCTGTGTGTTGCAAATAGTAAAACAATATATAGAGTTTGCGGATTTTTACAATATAGAGAAGTCCAACAATTGGGTTGTGGTGATACCTAGTGAGCATGCCAATCATCCGTTTATGGGTTCCTATTTTGTTAATAATCAGGAAGACATTTCATTTTGTCATTTAATGTTTGCATAAAGGATGAATAAAAAAATTAAAACATTTAGAATTTGTTAAAATTTAGTTTTGACAAATTTTTATACTTTCAGTTTTATATATGTTTTTTTTTTTTTTAATTTTTATTTTAGGTGCCCCAAGAAGTCCTAACGGTCTTGTCACAGAGCACCGCGGAAGTGCATTTAACCAGGAAGTTCACGCCTCCTTCCTTACCGTGACGCGAAAATATGTCCAGAGCTCGTTTCGAACCTGGATCTCCTGCTTATAAAGCGAGCGTTCTAACCACTGCGCCACGGCCGCACAAAATGTTACTTGGGTGGGTGTCTGCTAGATAAGGAAAAGTCTGGTAATTCAGATTTCTGCAAAAAAAAAAAAAAAAAAAATTATGCAGCAATCTCGGAAATTGGGTTTTTAAAAAAAAATCAGGGTAGTTTACCTTAAAATATTGGCAGACACCCTTATAAACTTATTTGCAGTTTTGAATTTAAACTTGTATTTAATTAATTTGATGATAGTGCTCTTTTGGTATTTTCTGTTTTTTAATTTACTATACTATTTATAATTTACTAGTTTAATCTAGTTTTACGAAGATCTTGCGGAAAAAAATTATTATAAATGTTTTATTATTTAATAGAGTATTAAAGTTTTTCATAATTCAACTAAGTGATCAAATTTGTGTCTCTTTTCAAGATATGGTCTGGTGATCGCTTAGTAAAAAAGGCAGTTATTGCTGAAGATTTTGATACGCTGATAGTGAAGAGTAAGAAATTTTAAAATACAATTACATTATAAATACATTATTATTTTAAGTACTCTTGTTATGAGCAAATCCGAAAAAATATAAATTTATTAAATTCTTATTAAACTCTATTAAATTTATTAAACTCTTATTAAATTAATTTTTCATAATATTTAATTCCAGTACAACACAAATACTAAAGAGTATCCAGCAATAAAGATTGCTGCAGAGGTGTGTTTTAACTTGAGTTTATAAATCAAAGGAGTAAGAATAACTCAAAGTTGATAAATTTTTATATGTTTATTTATATTTTGTAGCTGTTAGAAGAGGCAAATCTCATAACTGGAAAATGAAGGAACCAGTAAAGTAAATCAGTTCTTTACAGCTTAAACATCTTTAAAAATACTGGAGATGGCCAAGTCATGGGAAAGAAATGCCAAAAATAATGACTTGGTGACATTGTGGCTGCCAAAGGAACTGAGTCGAATGTCAATATTGAAGGTTTATAATATATCTGTTTATCTTTAATTTATTTTTTATTTATTTATGTAAAAAAGTTATAAAAATTTTTAGCACAACAGATAAGAGCATTGATGTTATGCTTGCCCGCTATGTTTGGTCAAAAAATTGAAAGATGGGCTGTGATAAATAAGGTCTCAATAGTGTTTTGAAACTACCATTCTAAATAAGGCTTATGATTTTTCGATTTTTAAAGTGTTTTTTTTTTACTTTTGTCAATATAAATGTAATATTTAAATTCACAATTCTGATTTTTTTAGGAATCAACTCTTAGCACACCAACAATAAGAATCATTTGTTCAAATCAAGCCAATATTCTTCATTTTGAAGATGTGCATATAGCAATCTACCTCGATGGTTTAGTTATTTGTAACGTTCAATCCATCGATGAAGAATTAAAAGTCTTGATAGCATCTTATTGGGCTTTTGAAATAGCCTTTGATCCGCGACTGCAATAAAACATTAACACTTCTAGCCAACTATATTTGTGGACTTAGTGAGTTCCATGTCAGTCCAACGGTTCAGCGATTGCTGAACAAGTTGTTGTAAACTTATCATAATAATCAAAATAGTTTTTTTTTAAATGTGTTGTTTTCACTGTTGTTGCAAATTTTCAAATCTTAACGAAAAGCAACAAAAAAAATGCAGAAGCAAAAAATATAAAAAAAACTAAGCCTGCCTTTAAGGGTGGAAAAAAATACTTTATATATAGGGCTATAATAAAATATTCTACCTTAAAGGGTAAGATATATGATATACCTTTAAAGGTAAACAATATGGTTGATAAATATACCTTTTAAGGTTAAAATTGTCTACCTTGCTTAAGGTAGTTAGTTATACCTTGAGGTGTTTTTTTCTACCTTAAATAAAGGTAGACTAAAATACCTTATTATGTAGGGTATATTTTTCTACCTAAAAGGGTAGAATATGCGATATACCTTCAAAGGTAGAAATTCCTACCTTTTTTTTTAGTGAGCTCGAAAAGAAATACAAAACTTGCCTAAATTGGTTTTGAAAACTGGTTGAAGTATGAAATTATCATTTTTGAAATTATATTTAAACTTTTCTTTTAAGAAATATAAATTGTGAAATGAAACCGGAGCTGTTCGAGTTTTACATCTAAACATAAGACACAGTACACTAAAAATATTTAGTTGAAATATGTTTAAAATATTCATTTCAATTAAAAGAGGCTTAGCATGTGAAAAACGGTCTTTAAAATTAGTAAGACGTGCAGCATGTTTCTGTTGCCAATGAAGAGGTTCTAATTTATTTTATTAACACTACTTCTAGCCGCATTTGCATAGTTTATCTGGCAATGAATGAATGAGTGGTATAGTTGAGTTAAAATATGTTTATTTAACATGCTTCTTGCTTTTATATAACATATATATAAAAGTTTCAATTGATGATATAACATACATTGTATCATCAATTGAAACTCCTAAAAAAGTTTGTACATGTTGCTCTCTTAATTAGAACGCCATCAATAAGAAGAGGAGGAAGCTCAATTGGAAGTAGACGATTTTTAGAGTTAGAATGAAAAAGAGACTATTTTGTTTTTTCATTATCCAGAGAAAGTTTGTTTGATTTAAACCATTGAGAAACTTTCATTAATTCATTGTCAATACAAGAAAATAGTGTCGTTATGTCGCTGAGATAAAAAAAAATTTGTGTCATCAGCATACATAACTGTCATCAAATTGGATCCTTGAAGAACTCCGCAAGTTATATTTAATAATTGAGATCGTGATGATTGGTCAAAATGAACAAATTATTTTCTATTGAGTAAATAACTTTTTACTAGCTTGAGAAAATTTCCTGTGACTCCATAATATTTAGTTTTTTGAAAAGGATTTTAGGGTCAATCATATCAAACGCTTTTGATAAGTCAACAAAAATGCCTAAAGTAAATTTAGACTTTTCAAATAAATCTGTAATATATTGAGTTATTTTTAGTATAGCGTGCTCAGTAGAGTTATTTTTCTTAAATTATTGATATTGATTTTTATATAATATATTATTTTGAGACGTTGATTTTTATATAATATATTATTTTTGAGATGTTGGAAAATTTTGTTACAACGGATTCTCTCTAAAATTTTAGAAAAAACAGAAAGAACAGAGATAGGATGGTAATTACTGACATTCAACACCTCTCCTCCTTTAAATATTGGTGTAACTTTTGCTATTTTTAACTGATCAGGAAATATTCCTTTATCGGTTGAACATTTAAATTTTTTTTAAATGTTCAACCGAAAAATGTTTCTTTATATTGAACATTTCTTATGGTTTCATATGAGTTAATAACCACGTTTCTGCTAATATCATCATGACCTATCGCTTTGTTAGACTTGAGCATTTTAAATGCTTTGTCAAACTCATCAAAAGATAATTCAAAAGAATCTAGACAAGACACTAAAAGAAAATTAATATTATAATATATAAAAAGTGTTCAATTTATCAGCTATCACTCTCGGATCATAAAAAATTTCATCGTTAATTTTGATGGCATTTGGCAAAGAGTCTGTTTTAGATTTCTCACTGCCTGTAATTTCTCTTCAAAGTTCCCATGTGTGTTTTGAATTTTTTTTATGTTTTTCTAATAAATTTATGTAATAATTTTTTTTTATAACATTTTTCTTTGGACTTCAAATTTTTTAACATAAGTCTTGTAATTTGTTTTATTTTTGAATGATTTTGTTTTTAAATATTTGATATATAATTTTTGCTTGATTTTAGAACATTTTTTGAAATCTTTCTTAATCCATTTCTTTTTTTTTAATATTTTATATTTCGGAAAATTAATGTAACACACTTCAAAAAATGTTTTTAAAAACGAATAGACTAAATTAGTGTCATCAGAATCATTAATGTGATTCCAATGAAGTAAAGATAATTGTTCCTTGAATGCGATACAATTTGTTTCTGTAAAAAATCGTTTATTAAGAAGTTTATTTTAATGGAGCAGTTTTAAGTTTTCTACATTTATAGAAAAAAAAATTGGAAAGTGATCTGAGACGTCACTTTTAATTATGTCTTTTTTTATAGATAAGTTAAAAATATCTATAGTAATTTATATTGTGTAATAATGAGGCTGATGATGATGTATTCTAGTAGGTTTGTTTATTAACGGTATTGCTCCATTTTCAAAAATATCATTATAAAAATTTTTAATGTTGTTGTTAGCGAGGTAATCATAACAATTTAAATTAAAATTACAAAATATGTAGTTGAATATCTTTTCATGCATACCTTTTTTAATTATATCATTTTGCAGAAAGTCATTAAAATTTTCTATTACGCCAGATGTTGGGCGATAAAACAACTTAAAACTATATAGTTTTAGAATTTTGGGTCATAATTTCAATAGTCGAAACCTCTTTATCGCCATCAGAAACAGTTAAATCAGGCCCATAAATGACCCGCAAGGATTCATTTATGTAAAAAAGAACACCACCACCTTGCTTTTTAGTTATACGCGCTAAAGAAATTATATTGAAACCTGAAAGGTGGAGATTTGAACTTTTTACATCTTCAGTGCTACACCAAGTCTCTGTGATGCATATAATGCTAAAAAATATGTAATATTTATTTAAAGTTAACACACAAACTTTCGAAAATTTTTTTAAGCTTTTGATATTAACATGAATATTTTTGTAAGCTTCTGGTATTAACATGAATATTTTTTTTAAGCTTCTCATATTAACATGAATATATTTTTTCAATATAGGATAGCTTCAGCATCTTGAAAAAACTCCACCATTGGGATAGCCTAAATTCAATGAACGTGAGTATGAATAGTGTCAACGGAGTCATAAAAGTAGTATTAAACAAACTAGCAAAAAAGAACATATCTAGGCTACCATCAGCCGCTGTAAAATGTAGGTTAATGCAGGAAGCTTCAATTTTAGGTCAATTTCAAGTTGCTGAAGCAATGCTTGAAAATAATTTGACAAATAAAAACTCTAATATAGGCAATTGTTTGCATGGTGATGATACTCAGAAATACCATAAGCATTATCAAAATTTTCAAATTACGACAACCAGTGGGAAAACTTTATATTTTGGTTTGTCAGAAGTGGTTGGAAAAGATGCGGCAACTGTCTTGCAAAACTTTACTAATATAGTAGATGACATTTGTGACGTTGTTAGCAACTCAGCCACTGAAAAAGAAATTAATTTTGCTAAGTTAATAACATCAATTAAATCAACAATGTCTGATCTATCTTCAGTTAATCCTATTTTTAACTCACACTTAAAAACTCTAAGAAAACAACTTTTGCCGATTGCAAATAATAACTAGCATTTGCTTTCTTTAGATGTCAAAGACAATATGAAGGACATGAGTAATTTTTTCTGTAAACTTCATTTGCTCGCTAATTTTGCATCTGAAACTGATAAGGTTTTGAATTCTTTTGAAAAAATTCTGCTTCAAAATGATTTTGAAACTGTTTTTGCATATAGAGGTAAAGAATGTGGTGCTGTAAGGTTAGTTTGTACCACATGTAAGGCATTTCATTTAAGGGATAGTTAGGAAGCTGGTGTTGCATCATGGTTTAATTCTATTCTTTCTTTTCGTAATGATAAATCTTTTTTTGTTCCATTTATTAGAAATTGTTTTAATATTTTATATTACAATGCAGTTGCCCTAGACTATCAAAAGGATGCTATAACAGAGTTTCTTAATGCTTGGCCTAACCCTAATAAATTAATAAAAGCAATTAAAGAAGATATCACAAATCTTGTATTCATTGCTGAAGTTTGTGCATTAAGTATTGTTGACAAACTACTTACTAGTCCAATGTGGCAAACTATCGAATCACTTGATAGTATTTTATTTTTAAACCCCTACCTACTTCACTTAAAAATTAGACTTTCATCACTTTGTATAGATGCATCTTCTTTATTATTTGTTAATGGAAAAATTTTTGAGGTTACTAATCTTCTTCATCAAGATTTGGTTTACACCAAACTGTTTGAATGCACTCAAAATGATGAGTTTGATTCTTTAACTGTGCAATGACTCGAAATTATTTTCCATGCGATTCTTGTTACTTTGAAACGTCAGTGTGCTAATCAGTTACCAGGTGGTAAATATTGGAATCCATCTAACTCAGTTTCTGAAGCTACTTCTAATGTCCCTGTCACTAACAAAACCATCAGAAAGTGACTTTGCCATTTTGGATATAATGGTTCGCACAAAACCAAATCCAAATGTTCAAACAATCCAGGCTTTGACAATGTGTTCTCATAACCAATCATTAGATTGGCTTAATGGTAAAACAGATGAAGAAAGAAAACAATTACTTGAATATTAAAGAACTAAATTAACATTAATGAAAAGCAGTTATGATGAAAGAAAAGAAGCTCTTAAAAAAGATAAAGCTATGCGCCTTCTAGCAAAGCAAGAAGAAAAAAATCGAGAAGAAATTAAACTACAACATTAAAAAGTTGCAGCTTGTAATTATTTGATAAATGTAAATGTAAGGGCATGGATATCATTAGAGGAAGCAGAGGAAACAGTTTCTAATATAGAAGAGTCATTGAAATCAAAAGTACTCCTTGCTCAACTTAATTTTTATCGCATAATCTTAGATGTCGATTGTGACAAAAAACTTTTTTGTAAAACAAAGGTAGAAGGAAGCAAAAGAATTAACTTGTCTTCAGAGGAATTATATCAAAATATTCTTATTGTTATTCAAGCAAATTTAACACCAAACAAACAATCTTTAGCTAATATAAGTAATAATTTAAAGCTTCGTAAAATACGTGGATGCAGCTGTTGAAAAAAAAAAAAAGAATTAATGGAAAAAATTCAAGATGCAAGACTAAACAAATTAATAGAACAACAAAAAAAGCACTCCTTATCAAAGTTTATTAACAATCCATCTGATTTTGTAGGTTTCTCTATACAACATCATGTTAGAGAAGAAGATGTTCATGAAGTATCTTGGGAACGTGCGCAAGTGGTTCAAATTGATCAATTAAACGGTTGACGAACTACATACCTTGTTAAGTATGATAACAAACCTGATGAAGTATGATTTTGAAAAAGGTGATCTTATTCTTTGTAGCTAGGATTGCAAGGTAATTTTATTTAATGTAAATTTAGAATAATTATAAAGTATATATTATTCTTATTTATTTTATTGTTATGTTCCAATAAAGTGTTTTTACTGCATTTAAGTTCAGGGGTTCTTATCTTTAGAAATAGTATGAATCATATCTGATATGTTTATCTGTACCAATTTTGTTTATTTGTTGTTGTTTATTTGCAGCTTAACTGCACATTATTATTAAAAAAAAAAAAAAAAAAAATAAAGCTTATGCAAAAATACTATTACTTTTACATGAACTGCCTACCAAGTAAAGGAAAGAATCCAGAAATGGAGGGCTAACCTTAGGCTAATTTATTATTACTTTTACGTGAACTGCCTATTAAGTAAAGGAAAGAATCCAGAAATGGAGGGCTAACCTGAGGCTAATTTACTATTACTTTTACATGAACTCCCTATCAAGTAAAGGAAAAAATCCAGAAATGGAGGGCTAACCTGAGGTTAATTTACTATTACTTTTACATAAACTGCCTATCAAGTAAAGGAAAGAATCCAGAAATGGAGTGCTAACCTTAGGCTAATTTATTGTTACTTTTACATGAACTGCCTATCAAGTAAAGGAAAGAATCCAGAAATGGAGGGCTAACCTTAGGCAACATGACAGCTCACTGATGGAGTGCAAAGTCCTATGGCTTACCTTCTCGTTGGTGCACTTCATTAAGTAAGTTAGACAACTTTGTCTAAATTATGAACGGAATAGCCAAGGC
The DNA here is from genome assembly GCF_038396675.1 of Hydra vulgaris. Classification (NCBI taxonomy): domain Eukaryota; kingdom Metazoa; phylum Cnidaria; class Hydrozoa; order Anthoathecata; family Hydridae; genus Hydra; species Hydra vulgaris. Next base: position 7,378,058 of record NC_088920.1, read on the forward strand.
AAATTATGTATAAAATTGCATAAATTTACAGATAGGATGTCTGAAAAGTTTTGAATGAATTTTGAAAATTGAAATTTCTGTGTTCAAATAATTTGCAACATATATATATATATATATATATATATATATATATACATATATATATATATATATATATATATATATATATATATATATATATATATATATATATATATATATATATATACATATATATATATATATATATATTAGTGAAAACATATGAAAACCAATATTTTCTTTATAATATAAATAGTATATTTTATAAGTAAACCTCTACAATTTCCTTGATAGAACAACTCGATTACGATTAATAGCAACTCTGTAAACATTAATTTTCTAATAATCTAAATCTTAATAAATTATAAACATTTAAACTTAAATAAAAATGTATGAAAAAGATTAATGCTATATTAAATAGAGAAAAACAAACATATAATAACACAGTTATATCCTAAGCCACAATTCATTCATCCAAGAGAAATTATTATACATTTATGAAAAAGCCAAAAATATTTTTTTCAAAGAGCAAAGGTTTTAACAATACTATAAATAAATTTATAACAAAATGTTGTCATGGCTTTTATCCTAATTATTAAAAGCTTGTGAAAGCATGAAACTACCCATAAATATCTTCTAACGCTAGACCCCATCTAAGCTTTAAATTGAAAAGTACAATTTAAAAAAAGATTACAATAAATTAATTACTTAATAAAGTTTTAAAAAGATTTTATTTTACCTATTATTTGAAGCCACTAAACATTATCTACCTAATGTCTACTTAAACATTTTTAACTCGTTCCATGAAAGGTAGTGACTTCTTTAAGAAAACACTTGGACTAAGAAAAGCCTGGAAACTAATTAAAAACTAAGAAATAGTGTATTTTATAGAATACAGAACCATAACTAATACCGAACAATAGGCGTAACCATGTGCACTAATAATAATAATATTCACTGTGCTATTTATATTATGAAACAAAAGCTTTGAGTTCTAGTAATTTACATAAAAATTAGCCAAAGGTAACAACATTACGCAAAAAATTATCAAAGATAATGTTATGTATTTTCAGAATAAAGCAGTAACACCGCTTGACTGGTAAGGTTGTCAAATCCTGCTCTAGATCTATATCTCAAATATATTGTGTTTTATAGTTATACTAACTATAAAACACAATATATTTTTTAATGTTATATAACATATAAAAACACTTCATTTAACAATCATGTACACATTAGATAAAATACATTTCATACTATTATAAAAACACAATTATATAAACACATTTATAAAACAACTTTATAACATATATCATTACATACAAATATTTATCAAAAACTTAATATAAACATATATGAAAACCTTTAACAACTATAAAACAATATTTATTAGCATCAATTATTTTTAATGTGACAAAGAATGCAGACTACAATTCACAACATTGTAATGAAAAAGATGAAGCCATTTAAGAACAAAATTTAAAGTTTCTAGAAAAAATCAAAGTCTAGAAACTACTTAAAAACTAAGAAATAGTGTATTTTACAGAATACAGATAAATAATATACAGAATACAGATAAATAACAATACGAACAATAGGCGTAACCATGCGCACTTATATTCATTTGCGTAATATTTAGATTATTAATATATATATAAAAATTAAATACATTGAGTTTAACTTAATTAACAATGTAACACCTTAATGGTTGTCATTAAGATGTATATCAGAATATAATAACATCACATCATAATGCAAATAACTTAAATATATTAAGATCCTAATTCATGCCGTCATATTGCTACTATAACAAAATAAATTGATAATGTTACGCAAAAATAGAACAATATTATTATTTTATTATATCATGCGATGTTATAGTACTATAATTTAAAAATAATATAACATCTTAATTATTAAGACGAATTATTAAGTTGCTAAGGTGTTAAATTATTCTAATGCATTTATATTTGTGAATATAGCTATGTTTACTGCTAAATTTATTATAATGTATACAGTTTATATTGATAAACTGTATTTGTAATATTTAGTATACATTATAAAACGATTCAATATACAATTTTAGTAATATAAAACGATTCAATATACAATTTATATAGTCAAAAATAGTAATATAAAGTCGTTAAACAATAAAATGTCTAACCAAAAAAAAAAAAAAAAGCAGCTATTATGGGAGCTCGTAAAAATTAAATCAAATGTTCGCCGTTTTATGAGTTAAAGCTTTTTTATTTATGCCTTTTTCTCTTAAATGAATGGTTGCGCAGAGTTAGAGCTTATGCCCAAAAAAAAAATTGCTCAAACTTTTTATTCACGTCATTTAAGCAATTACTCTAAAAATTTGGAGTAAAAGCAATTGCTTACTATTTATTAAGTAAAGTATTTTTTTGCAAATTAACAGCATTTGGGATTGGTTTATAATCCAGATATATATATTTTTTTGCTTTTACTAAAAATATCTTAATCAGCAAATGATTTTTTAGGCATTACGCGACAAAAAATAGATACGTCATACCAGACACATTAGGATCTTTTTCATACCCGACACCATTAAGATCTTTTCGGGACGGCCCAAGACAGAGTTTCATGCTTCATGATGTCAAACGTGCAATCTGAAATATGTAAAAACTCTTGATTTGTCGAAGTTTTAACGTTTCATTTTTGTTTAATAGAAAAAAGAATTAAAATCTATCTTAATTTTAAAATCACTAGATGATTATTTGTATATAACTTTTTTATTAAACTTATTTTGAAATTTTAAGTGTTTGTTATATAGTTAAATTATTCGTTAGTTAAAATCTGAGATAAGATATCAATGAAATTATTATATATCAGCATAACTATATTTTAAGAAGTTTATGCGTGACCTGGGTCCAATCATTATGCTTTTATAGAGTCTTCTTATTATAAATTATAACAAACTAAACGGTTTGCGGTAGTTTAAATCACATGAGGTAGGTAAATCACATAATTGCTCATAAATTACGCAATGCTAAATATAACTAATAGACAAAACAAAAAGATTACAAGTTTACTTTCGCAGAGTCTTTAACTAAATCAAGTAAAAAAATAACTGCGGTAGTGGTGTAGTGGTAAAGCGCTTACTTCATAAGCGAGAGGTTCCGCGTTCGGTTCCCACCACGTCCTTGGTAACCTCGTTTGTCAAGGTTAGTGTTTCGGAGTTATAGAGTTGGGAGAGGGTTGTAACAATTAGTAGCCTCTTTATCTGTAGTGGCCTTCTTGACCTTGGGAAGGTGAATTACAAAGAAAAAAAACAAAAAAAAAACACATAAAAATTGCCGCGCAAAGGAGCAAAATGATCTCCTACTTCTATTTTTTATTTAAGATTTACGTTGTGTAATTATTGGACAATCCTTGAAAAAAAAAATTATTTCACCAATCAAATTAAAGCTTGACGTGTCAACCAGCGCCCAGATAATTCAATGCCTTAATCTTTTAGCAAAAATTCGTAAAGCTTGAATGAGAAAAGAAGCGCATTAATTTCAACAACAATTGAAATTTTCTATCATAAGAAACAAACATGTAAGTTTTTTTGTAACTTTGTGTTGTTGTTTTTTAAAAAACATCATAAGTTCTCTGTAAATTCGTTTTCATATTTCATAAATTCTCATAGTTCATAATTCACAAGTTCTCTGTAAATTCATCTGTAAATGTGTGTTGTTATTTTTTAAAAAGCATAATAAACTCATAAATTTTTTAACCTGAAGTTTTTAAATAAAATTTTATTTGAAAGCAGAGAAATTCCACGACTGTCTCACAAATTAAATTAAGCAATATGCATAATATTATATATCAGTAGAAAGCTTTACTTCTCCTCCTATGGAAAATATACAGCTTGTTATAGTATGCCGCTAATATAAAAAATAGTACAGGCTGACCCAGAAGGTTTAATTTAATTTTAATTCATTTTAAATCGTCTAAGTTCAATTGAACCTATAAAAATTCCAAAACTGTCTTGCTCATTTCAATCAGGTTTTTAGCTGCACTAATCTTTGCTACTTATGATAAAAACAAAGTTATTGCCTAAAGAATTCAGAAAACTATTTATCATAAGCAAATATTATTACCACTATTGTGCTGTATTGTACTGAATGCTCAGCTATCTTTGAGGCCCACTTTTTGGATACATAGTGCCTCTCTAAGAGATAGCTTAAACTCCATCGACTTTTGTTGTGGTTTTTGATGTGCCGGGAATGGAAAGACTTCTTATCACTTCCTGATAAAGTTATTAATGGTGACGAAGTAAGTATTTATCAAAGCATTTGTTATCTTGCCTGATAGTGACCTAATTTGGAAAAAATTTATTTTTCTAGATTAGTCTTTATTTTCCTTGACAACGAGCAGCAAATCATTTATTGCTTTTTAAGCAGATATGAGATTAAGTTCTCATTTTCTTGTCGTTTCTTCAATATAGCCACACTAGAACTAACTTTAAACTGAACTCCTTTTGAATTTATTTAATATATTACGACAGGTGAATAAAAAAACGCAATTTATTTTACTCAGTAATCTGTCAGCTTTACGTGAACAAAAAATTTCAGCTATTTTGCTCATGTTTCTATTCACGTAAAGCTGGCCAATTACTCAGCGTTTATGGAGAATATTGCCTAACTTTACGTGAATAAAAATTTGGGCCACTATATGTCTAACTTCACATAAAATCCGTAAGAAAATTTGAAGCAAGTTTTTAAAGGTTTAAAAGCCGGTAGCCGCAGCCGAGAAGAAAAATTTCTGGCGATGTTAACTTTAAACATTGGACATATTAATATTGAACATATTTATTTATAAACTGTTTAAAAACAGCTATTTAAAAGCGTTACTAGATAAAGAAAGTTAGAAGTTATTATATAATGCAAAGATATTACATTTTTACTTGGAAAATACAGATATATGTTGGCAAAAAATATGTTTTAGTCTTTTACAACTGTAACTTAAAAGTACCCTGTTGGAAGCCTTGGATTTATTGTTATAAAAGTACTCCATTATGAAAGAAATTAAAAGTGTTGCTGATATAAATAGGTATATATTTTTAATATAGGTTTTCAATTAAAAAATTTTAATTAGTTATAAAATGCAACTTACAGTTTACAGTTACAGTTAAGGAATTTTCAGTAATCATATTTTTTTTTAAAGAAGTAATTTTCTTTTTTGGCATAAATAGCATACAAATAATATTAAATTTTACTATTGTTATTTTTCATAAACCTTTGAACCAAACAAGCTTATTGGACTGTCAGCGTAATCCAATCTTTCCTTTATGCAATTCATTTCTAGTGTACAACTGACCATATGAGTTAAGACGCAATGTTAAATATTTCTCTATAATTTTTTTTAAAAGCTGTGAAGAATGCATGTCTTCAGTCAAAATCTCATGTTCTAAATCATGCATATTTAATTCAGTAAACAGCGCATCATTTGCAAGTTTTTGATTTATGAAGTGAACAAGAATGGTTTTAAGATTTTTTCTAGAAGATATTTTTAAATTATGATGTCTGTCCCACACACCAAAACTTTAAAAACATGTTTACACTTTTTGACAGTCTTTAAAACACTACAGGATGGAAAGATTAAAGCACCTCGATTTTTAAAAGTTATAAAACTTTTCCATGATGAACTGCAAAATAAAGATTGAGCCAGAAGATCTTTGATCAAAATAAGGCAGTTGCTAAAATTTGATCCTATGATAGAGTTTCTTAATAAAATTCTTTTCAAAGCAGATTTTAACTGGCGTGCACCTGGATTGTTATTGAAACCATTTTTGCCGCGAATACAAGCAAATAATAATTCAATGTGATCTTGTGACATTTTATATGTTAAAATAAATTTAAAAGGATTCTCATGTCTAGATAAAAGGTTAAGGGATAAATCTCTAACACTTGTGGCTGCTACAATGAAACCAAGTACAAATTTCTTTCTTCTGTGTTTAATTAAAGGAATTTTAGATAGGTCTGATAAGTTAACTATAAATTTACAGATTTTTCTATGGTTTCAACCCATTTTGGAGCTTCATTCAAAAACAAAGGTTTCTTAGATCCTTTTTCAAAAAGGTTTTCAGAGTTTAACAAGTCGAATAATTTGTCTAAAGTTCTAATAAAATTAATTGTGCCTTGGGCATCGATAAAAGTTGGATGACCTGAAACCATCAAAAACTCTATAGCATCAGCAACTGAACCACTTAGCGTTTGAGCTGCAAATTTAACATTCATTTTATGTCTGTGAAAGTCAATGTGGTAATTGCCAAGTTTATTTGCAAACTTAAATCTTTCTTCTTCTTGCAGTTTATGCAATGCTTTAATATGATCCCACTTAATATATTGATTTTGTTCATCAACAATGAAACCGATACTACACAAAGCGTTTCGAGCTAATTTAAGCATATGACAAGGATCAGGGATATAATATATAGGATGATCATATTCAGGATGGGGAAAACTACCATGTATATCTATAATTTTACTTCCAAATGAACACCCAAGATTCTTCATAGCACTAAAGTTGGAAATAAGTCCATCACATGTTATACTCCAAACATTCAGATTATGAGTAGCGCATAAATCTAAAGCATTTTTAATTAAGAAACTTAAATCTGTTAATCTTTGCTAAGTAACTCAACTCAGCAAATATATTTTGCATCGTTAGAAGTTATATTGCGTCACTAGCGTCTTTTTAAGTACCGCATTGTAATTAAAGTTATTTTATTAACGCTTTAAAAATCAAACAGTTAGTTTTTTTCTCACTAGAACAAAAGTTAAAAATAAAATCTAAGTTCTTATTTAATAAATCATTTTTATTATTTTTTTCAAATATGAACTAAATTTTATTTTGAAAAAAATATTCTTTTAATGAAACATAAAATAATGTTTGTTTATTTTCTTATGATTTTACTTATGGTTTTTGATTAATTTATTAACTGTTACTAAATTTTTTATTTAATTTGTGAACTCTTTTTAATAATGTTTTTAAACAATAAAGAGTTTTTTTTTGTTATTTATCAGTTACCGATAACATATTTGTGATCATAATTTATTTCATAAATTAAACGAACGTCATTAAAACTTTACGTTATTGAATTAACAATAAACAATATATCTTATTAATAAAATATTTACATAAAAATAAATCTTGTATTTTTAAACTATTATGCCAAAAAATAATTTTTACATTTAAAAAGAATTTATACATTTAATTCCTTAAGATAAAACTTAAACACTTTATTTTTTTTAACTAATTTTTATCAACAATAAAAAAAATTATTAAACAAACTTGTTTTTAAACAAGTTAAAAAAATTTTTTATTTTTAACTTGTTTTTAAACAAGTTAAAAAAATTATTTAAACAAACTTTGTTTCTTTAACAAAAAATCTATTAGTTTACAATTGCGGTTAAATGCTTTTACTTACGGCTTTATCTCTTCAGAATAAACGTCACATAACCGATAGAAGTTTTTGCGTAACGCAAAACTGCTGAACGCGTAGGCAAATCGCCTTTTCGCAAGCAAAATGCGAGCTGCGTAACGCTTCTTAACAAGGCCTGATATATATATATATATAAATATATATATATATATATATATATATATATATATATATATATATATATATATATATATATATATATATATATATATATATATATATATATATATATGTATATATATGCATATATATACATGATATTATATAATATGATATAATCTGGAACGAGTCTAAATAAATTTTATGTCTCGGTATTCATGTGTAAATATTTAAAATACATATACTTCTGATATTTCCGTAGGTTCAAAATCTTTTTCCTTTAAACTAAAATTACCAGCTTACTATTATAAAAAATAACTTAGCAGTTGTTTTTTATAATAGAAAATTAAAAGTAACTGATGTTACTTTTAACCTACATTTATAAAATTATCCAATACTAAAGCATTTCACAAAATCATTCCACTTTGACTAACTTTTAAACACATTTTCTAATTTAACTTACACAAATATTTTTCGTTTTGCTTTATTTTTGCTATTCGTTTATTTTTGCTATTCGTAATATCTGTTAACCAATCAGATGCTGGTGGCAAAACAAGTTATTATCCAATCATATGCTGGTCGTGAAAAAAATTTGCTTCACTTTTTTTCGGAAGTTAGACATCTAGTTAATATATATCATTGATTTGGGCTCAAATTTTTATTAATGTAAAGCTGACCAGTTACTCCAAAAACACTGAGTAAAAGCAATTGCTTTTTTTTATTCACCCTGCCCTTTATGTTTGATTTATCCACCACTATTATCATGACTATTTTAGTTTTTCTAGTAAAGCTTTTTTTATTTTAACTTGACTAAAACTGTTATAATTTAATCCAAAGAAACCGTAAAAAAGCATTTTTTATTTGATTTTTTATTCCATTTGTTTTCTTTTTTTTTTTTTTATTAAGTGCAGAATTAAATTATAGGTAAAAACCTGGTCTTTCAAGATTGGCCTAAAGCAACCATAAAAGCTTTTTATTTCAAACATTTTTTAATTAGATATTACAATTCTAGTCTTCCATTATTTTAATAAATTTTCTTATAAAAATCAAAGAATCAAGAAACATCATTGAAACAAATTGAAAAATCTAAAGTAGTTTTGAAAGTTTTCATTTTTCAAAACCTATTGATTTGGTGTCGTTTAGACAGATTTCGTGTCGCATGATTGCTGATGATGTAAAAAATACCTTTCTTTTTGGTTATTAAGGTGCTCCTAGAAGACCTATCGGTCTTATCACAGAGCAACGCGGAGGAGCAATTGACCAGGAAGTTCATGGCTCTTTTATTATTAACATCGCTTGTTGAAATAGAGCCTGCGTCGAATCTCTTTGTTCTGAGTCAGGACTCTAACTACTGTGCCACAACTGTTATCTACATGGTCATGGATAACATAAATAAGTTAAGTTCTAGTCAAAGCATTAAAGTGAATGAATGAAAACTTTTCATAAATCTATAACGGTAAAGTTGATTATCAGTTCAGTAACAAGAACTTTGTCACAGAGAGATCTTGCTAAAAAATTCTAAAAAGTCCATAAAGAGTCAAAAAATGATGAAATTAATTGCATAAAATAAATGCACATCAGAGAAGGTCAAATAAAAAATTAAATGAATTTATCGTGCAAAGAATTTGGTAAAAATAAGGAGAAATAAGAAAATGTGCATAATTTAAGGCAACAAAACATATTGCAAGGCAAAATTTTCACACATTCCTGATCAACAACTTTTTCAATGAGAACATAGATAAACTTGTAAATAAAAAACTTAAATATATTTGGTGAGAATAAATTTTTTCATGTTTCTTGTGTGGTGGGCAATTTACAACTGTGACATGAAGTCTACTTGTTTTATCACTTAAAAATCATTTCCGGCTAATCTCTATATTAAATGTTGCCTCCAAAAAAGACATTTGCCATTTATTGAAAAGCATAAATTTTGATATCTCATTTATGAGATCTATCTGCCTCTCACTATTGTAAGTAGGTTCTCCAGTGGTGCAATAATAATAACGTTGAAACTGTTTCTTAAGATGCAAATCACCCCAACCTTCCAGAAGACTGAATAATTGAAGATTTTTAAGGCATAGCTTAAAGACTTTTTTGTAGGATAAGTATAGTGGTAAAAAATGAAAAAAACTTCCAGAAAATGAAATTTTCAATTTTATTTTGCAAGAGTAATGTTTACCCATTTTTGAGCTGTTGTTAGCTGTAATTTTCTACTATTGAGTTTTTTCTTCTTTTCAACAGGTGGTTTTAATTCCGATCCTGCTTGTGTTAAAAATGAAAGTGTTGTTTGTCCCTTTTTAGTCACCATCATTTTGAAGCTTTGATGTTTGACGTTTCTCTTACCATTTAATAATATAAAAAATGTTCAAATTTGCAATTGTTAATTTGTAATTTATTTAAAAATAACTCATTGCAATGACTTTAGAAATTGCGGGAAAAGGTTACGAGAAAAGTAAATGAAAAAAAAGGAGAAAATGTTCTTTACTACTTACTTCTTAGCTACTTACATTAATTTTGAATAATAGTTAAATAAGAACTTCAATCATTACCAACATTGAAAAAGAAAAATAATTGCACATTTTATATCTTATTTGTATCATTTTATCTTTCATTCATTTTCATTTAAAATCATTTTATAAACTGCTAATGTTATTTAGTTATTAATAACGTTAATGCCTCTTGCCTGCAGATGCTGAACTAATATTTAATAAAATCATGACAACCGTTTTATGAAATACTATCAAAATTATTTATGTTACTTAAAACGAAACTTTATACTACAATATATATTTGATATAATAACATTGTATTCATATAATAACGTTTGATATAATAACATTGTATTCATCGTACATAAAATAGTAGATAATTTTTAAAAATAGTTTTGAGACATTACACCTTTCTTCGATTGATTTGTGCTTTAGGTTTTTTGATACGAAATGATTAGGTTTATAAATATTTTATTATGTCTTTGTCATGTTGCTGAACTACTAAACTGTGACAATTTACTTCCTGGTCAATATTTGTGCGAACCACCTGAAATAAACATTGATACTCAAGCAGAAAAAGATTGTCAACCTAACAGGACGGTTCAAGTCTGGTGTCAAGTTGCTCCAGGAATAATGTGTGATAAAATGTCATCTGATTTCAACAAAACTGGATTTTATATATATATATATATTTTTAAGATTTCAATAGTAGAAAAAAAAAGCAAATGTGCATTTGGTAATTTTAAATTTATCTAAATATTGACGTTAACTTCTCAGTCACTCAGCGTCAACCGATTAAAGAGTCTTTAAAATAGAGTCTTCGACCACGTGGACACATAAAGCAACTCAAACGACAACTTGTTTAATACTGCTCAGAAAGAAACAATTTCCTCACCGACCGTGTTGTCAACCCATGGAATGCTTTGACCATAAATGCGGTGAACACTAAGAACCTTGACAATTTCAAATATGAACATTTTTTTTTCCGGAGTCTTGACTAATTAAAATCTAAAAAATTTATTTTCATCACAAGGGGCTTGGTGTGCGGCTCTTGGTCGATAATTTGTAAGTTTTGTTGACTACGGATAAATTAAACTAAAAATAGAAAACAAAGGTATTTTTTCATTGCAATTGGTAAATGCAAAATGATAGCAAAAGGTAAAATGTAAAAGGAAAAGGTAAAAAAAGGTAAAAAAAAATAATAATAAAGAAAGAAAATGATCTAAAGGAAATATAAATAAAATGTAGTAATAAAAAAATGTTCTTAGTTAATATTATATTATTATTAAAACAACAATAAAATAAGAACTTCAATCATTTATAAAAAAAGCAGTTATGGATTTCACCACCAGTAAAATGAAATTAGTCTTGATAAGTGAAGCAAAAAAAAAAAAATAGTTTACGTCATTTATAATACTCACTAGCGAAGCGATTTAAAGTAGCGTGCAAACGATAAAATTATTTTAGAAGCTTTTTTCAAAAATTTACATTTTATGAAATTTTCGTATATGCGTTTTCAAAGACATCCTGATAATTTGTCAAACTTTGTATAACTTTTTTTTTTTTCAACCGGTCAACCTTGACCGGGAAGAATTCGTTTTGAGAGTTCATAATAGCAATTTCAGTCAATGACCGTTGACCACCCGTTATTTTTCCACGCTGTATGTATATATATATATATATATATATATATATATATATATATATATATATATATATATATATATATATATATATATATATATATATATACATATATATATATATATATATATATATATATATATGTTTATCTTATCTTTATATACATATATATATATATATATATATATATATATATATATATGCATATAAATATAAATACATATATATATATATATATATATATATATATATATATATATATATATATATGTATATATATATATATATATATATATATATATATATATATATATATATATATATCAGGCCTTGTTACGAGATTTCGCTGCGTAGCGAAAACACGTAACATATTTCTAAGTAACTCAACTCATCAAATATATTTTGCATCGTTAGAAGTTATATTGCGTCACTCGCAAATTAACTTTAATTACAATGCAGTACTTTTCAAGTACTGCATTGTAATTAAAGTTATTTTATTAACGCGTTAAAAATCATACAAACAGTTTGCTTTTTTCTCACTATAACAAAAGTTACAAATAAAATCTAAGTTCTTATTTAAAAAATCATTTTTATTATTTCTTTCAAATATGAACTAAATTTTATTTTAAAAAAAATATTTTTTTCATGAAACGTAAAATAATGTTTGTTTATTTTCTTATGATTTTACAGTTGGGTTTTGGTTATTTTATTAACTGTTAATAAATTTTTTCTTATTTAATATGTAAACTCATTTTAATGTTTTTAAACAAGAAAGAGTTTTTTTTTGTTGTTTATCAGTTACCGATAACATATTCGTGATCATAATTTATTTTTATAAATTAAACAAACGTCATTAAAACTTTACGTTATTGAATTAACAATAAACAAAATATCTTATTAATAAAACATTTACATCAAAATAAATCGTACATTTTTTAAACTATTATGACTAAAAATAAATTTTATATTTAAAAGAAATTTATATATTTAATTCCTTAAGATAAAACTTAAAACACTTGATTTTTTTCAACTAATTTTTAACAACAACAAAAAAATTATTTAACAAACTGTTTCTTTAACAAATAATCTATTAGTTTACAAATGCGGTTAAATGCTTTTACTTACGACTTTATTTCTTCTAAATAAACGTCACGTTAACAACAATCAAAAGATAATTTAAATATTCTTAAAGATATAAGTTTTTGCGTAGCGCAAAACTGCTGAACGCGTAGGCAAATCGCCTTTTCGCAAGCAAAATGCGAGCTGCGTAATGCTTCTTAGCAAGGCCTGATATATATATATATATATATATATATATATATATATATATATATATATATATATATATATATATATATATATATATATATATTATGTATTTATATTTATCTTATCTTTATTTATCTTTTCTTTTTTTAGCGTTCTTTATATTTATCATTAACTTTTTCAAGTGTAATTTTTCTCTTTTATATTGGTATCTAAAACTTTTGTATTTTAAATCATGTAGTGAAGAACTACATGATTTAAAATACAAACATTTTAGATACCAATATAAGTAGAAATAAAAATAAATATATATATATGAATATATATTCATATATATATTATATATATATATATATAATATATATATATATATGGGGTCGTCCATAAAGTACGTACGCCAAAAATTTTAAAATTTGACCCCCCCCCCCCTCCCCCTGTTGCTATGCGTACTTTTATGTCCCCACCCCCCCTTAAAAGCACGTACGTTTCTCCTTCCACCCCCCCCCACTCAAATATCCCCCCCCCCCCATCCCTCCTGTTTTTTTTTTCTTAATTAAAAAGTTTAATTAAAAAAAAAAAAGACGGAGGCTACCTTAGATACTTTATACTACCCCAAAGCTTTTTGCTTACGCATTTGCATAACGTCTTTAATTATAAATGCAAATAATAATTTAAATAAATTTAAAATTTTCTAATGCAAGTGTGTATTTGGGCAAAAGGCTTATGCGGCGGCAATAGTCGACGGAGATCCAGGTTCGATTCTCGGTGAAATCTAGGGAAACTTTTTTTGTTTTTTTAACGAATCAAATGTAAATAAACTATACTTAAGGTGGACGTTTTTTTCAGGCACCCCTCTTTAGTAAGTAAAAAACGAGTCTAAGGTGAGATCAGTAATATTGAAAACAAAGGGTAAAACCCAGTGGGAGGGAGCAACAGCAAATTTTGTGCCCTTTTGCTATTTTAAGAAACTTTTTATTTTAGCAAAACCTAGCGGTCTTTGAGACGCCATTGACACGTTTTTTTTGGGGTGACTCCGTCCCATCAACCACGGCCCTCAGGTCTTACTCAGGGCCAGTATATAAGGGCGGGCATGTGTGCATGGGCCCCCTCAGGATTTTTTGATGTTTTGATTTTTGATGATAGAACACTTTCACACAACGTGCAAACTTAAGTTTGTTAATATGCCAAATGAGGTGGCCTTGCAAAAAATTTGGATGGCGGAGGCCATCCAAATTTTTTTCCAAATCTAAAAGTTATAACCATGCAAAATTTACACCCCTCTCATTTTGGGGGTCGGGAGGGTAAGCGTTTTAAGGCTTTTTGTTCACAGGCCTCCGCCATCCCGATTTTTTGCAAGGCCTCCTCATTTGGCATAGGTATAAACAAACTTAAGTTATGAGTTTGCACGATGTGTGAAAGTGTCCTATCTGGAACATCAAAAAATTCTGAGGGCGCCCATACATGTGTGTGCATAGAGGAAAACTATACCCTCTACTTCATATACCATACATCTTTTTATGTTGGCAAACTAGAATCTTTAGTCAGAATGTAACTTTTCTATTGATTAGCTGGTTAATTGTGATAAATTAGAAAATCGAAGTACGTACTTGTAAATTGAACCCTCCCCCCCCTCCCATACGCTTTCGTACGCTTTTTGAAGACCCCGCCTCCCCCCTATGAGCGTACGTACTTTATGGACGACCCCTATATATATATATATATATATATATATATATATATATATATATATATATATATATATATATATATATATATATATATATATATATATATATATATATATATATATATATATATATATATATATATATATATATATATATATATATATATATATATATATATATATATGAAAGTAACAATGAAATCATCTTTTTAATATTCAATACTAAAAGCTTTTTTTTAAAAAACAAATTTAATAAAATAATAACGCTTATTTAACCATTTTTTCACAATTACATAATAATAACATAAACAGTTGGTTAAATTTTTTTAGTATGCACCAAAGGCTTTTGTTGTTTTTGAATTGTTTTCCGTTTGCGCGTAAGCATAAATAACTTTACAGGTCTGCAGTTTAAACAATTTTCATAACCTACTTTTGGTGCATGCTAAAAATCGCTAACCCAAAGAACAAGCTTCGTACGAAATTTTTGGTATCAAAAGCATGGTGAAAATTTTTTTGGATGGTGTTGAGACGATCTTTGCGTCACATTTGATATCAATAAATTTTTCCGTAGTCTGCAAATTTTAATTTCTATGGCACCTCCTTTTGGTGCATGCTAAAGATCGCTTACCCTCGTTCTAAAAAGTCTGGCCAGCGCTGCTCTAAACTCAGAGAGTCATAATTGTTTTAAAATTTACAACTTTAGTAAGTTTCATTTTATTCTTTGATAGCATTTATTATTGATAAAATTGGTATATATTGTTATCATTTTTCTTTTCATTTTTTTAAAACAAGTTTTTCTTTCAGTAATTAGTAGGATGTTGAGAAATAAGTAAACCAAATAACGTAAAAAAAAGTTGATTCTTACTTTTATATTTTCTCTACACAATATTTTACATAAAATAACATATTATCATAATTATATTAATATATTAGGTGTAAGATTTTTTTTTCAAAAATAGAAGTTTGTTATAAAAAAAAAAAAATAGATGTTTAAGTAAATAATGATATAAATAATAGATGCTATTTTTCCACCAATTATTTACTCAACGTTTTTTTTTAGGTAACGTTTTAAACTTTAAAATAATTAAAGTTGCTTTTTAAAATTGCTAGTAACATTTTCAATGGGGAAATTATTTTTGACAAACAATCTCTTCATATTTATGACGGAGTCACTAATTTATGTCCATAAATTGGTGATTCCATCAAGCATATTATTATATTACTAGCAGAAAGCAACCCATAATACTGGCTACGGTCGGTCTATTACTTATTTTACAGTGGCTGTTTTCCACAATTTAAAGTTGCGAAACTTTAACTAATACTATGTAAGAAAAACGCCTTCAAATTAAAAATTTAGGCCATATGCAAAATTAAAATAAATTAGTTTACCAATTATTTAACGTTATTTGAGTAATTTAAAACTGACATAGGTCATATCAGTATATGGCAGAACCATTTTCTTAGACATTACAAAGTTCAACACAATACGTTTTTAGTTACTGACACAATAATAACACTTCATCATGCATTAAATTGACAAAAAAGTAAAGCTAAATTCTTGTTATATATTTTATATCATGAACTTTAATTAATAAGATTAATATGAAGTATACTTTGACACTAATAAAGGACAGTATATTTGAAGTATATAAAGGTATTATTAGGTATATAAAGAGGTCCTTTATTAAAGTATAATAAAGGACCTCTCTTCCTCTTTTTTGCCTTAATGGTGGCCAAGAGAATAAAGTTATTTTTATTAAGAGTAATCAAGTTTTTGATGAAGACTTTTTACCAAAATAATAAAATGTAAAACAATGATTTACATTTTTAAGAATTTTTTCTTTTTAATATATATAAGAATTTAAAATATATAAGAATTTTTTCTTTCCTCAAAAGTGTTGCAAATGCAAACTAAGCTAATTAATTAGTTAAACCCATTATAAAATTTAAGTAACTTTGTATTTGACAAATGCACAAAACTACAATATTCTCCATGTATTTAAAGGTTTTTAGTTTGTTTTTAGTTGCGACCCCTCTTTAAAAACATCTCTTAAGTTACGTACAACAAATTATTAGGCATAAAAAAGAGAAGTTTAAAAAGAATTAAACTATTTGCATATATTTATATCATTTTAACTGACAAAAAATTTACAATAAAAGGAAATCAGGGTTTTTTTTAATAAATCGTATAAATGCATCAATCATAAATCTTAAAGAAAAAAAAAATGGAATTATGATACCATAATTACAAAATAATAAAAAAAAAATAAGAATAAAAATCGATTTACCTATTTATAGGAACCTATGTTGACATGGCAGTTAATATAAACATTTATCAAAAATGTAACTATAAAATCTGTTTCCAAGTACAAAAGGATTAACAATACTAAAAAAAAATAAAAATCAAATTAAGATATAAATTGCATTTTTAGTAAAATGCTGTCTTGGCTTTTAGTAAATAAATAAAAGCAGTAAGTTCCAATAATGAAACTACCAATTATTCATTTTTAACAATAGACACCAACGTGAAGGTAAGCCAAGCAGTCTATCAACACAAAACATCACAACAATAAAACATAACAATAGAATATTTACACCACACCCTTGATCCTAAAATCCAGCGAAAATAACAAACCAAGTTAAAATATGAAGGACAAAATTAGAAAACCAATTTTAAGTTAACTATATTTTACTAAACATATAAATACATGAAAGTATATTTCCTTTTATATTCAATATTAGTTATTCAATTACTTCAAATTTAGGACATTAAAGCGCCCTAGATCTAAAGATCAAGGTTGCATACTCTCTCATACACATTACGCTAAATATTAACAGATATTATGTGTTTCCAGAATAATTAAAAAAAGGCTAGACAACACAACCTAGCTCTAAAGCAGTAACACCGCCTGGCACTAAATACTGCCAAGTCACACCTCTGCTATAAGTACACCGCTTGGCTGGCAAGGTTATCAATCTTGCTCAATATAATGCCAAGTCACACCACTTTGAAAACATGGAAACAACATAATTTTAACATATATACAACTATAAACAAATATGGTTTTATATAACAAATATAAACACATTTTATAACTATATTAAATGACAGATATATTTATCAAAAACTATGAAAAAAAAAATTAAAATAATAAATAAAGTTATACATACAAAATGTGCTCACAACCTACAAACAGTAAATTTTTGAAATGAAAATCTATAATGAATGAAAAATGAAAATGAAAAAGACTATAAATTAAGAACATTTGAAAATAATACATTATTTGTGTAACACATTCCACCTACCATATCTTGAATGAGATGTTTATCAATTTTGAAAAACAAACTATTAAATGCTCTAGTTTTTGAACATGCAAAATATAGTTGACCATGAGAGAAACACAGTTTAGATATACCCCAACTCTATCAAATGTTTGACCTTGACTTTTATTAATTGTCATTGAATAAGCCAATCTGACGACGTCTCACAACAAAAGGTAAATTAGAATCTGATGGAGCCAACTGAATTCGAGGAACAAAAACCCGTTTACCACCAGAAACACCTGTCAAAACCTCTGCATGAATATAATTATTTTGAAGAGCACTAACTTTCATTCAAGTACCATTGCATAGCCCAGCTTTGAGATCTAAATTCCTAAGTAGCATAATTACACAACCAATTTTCAATTTTAAACAATGAGGTGGCATACCTGAAGGAGTTAAGCTGTTCAAAAACTCAATAGGAAAGTTATTTCTTTCATTAAGGTCATCAGTCTCAATTTGATCAGCACTTATATAAATTTTAACCTCACCCGGCAGACATTCAAGCACTTCTTCATTGCTTGATAATGAATCAACATTAGTTGGTGTTAAAATCATCCGTTTAGAATAATCATTTTGATCAGCATCTCCAAAAATCTTTTCAACAATCGATTCATTTTCTCTAACAATGCACTGATTTGGTATTTCAATGCATCCTTTAAAAGGATCCTCCTCTTTGACTGGCATTGTTCCACTACCAAGTTTTAATAGCCATTGGGAAAATTCTCTTTCCCCATCATGTACTCTCATATTTTCAGTTAATGTAAATTTCTGCACCCATCGCCACTGTAAGGAACATTTTATACACGATTCTACAATTTCAGCTGGTTGTCCTCTTTTTACAACAGGCAGTAGTTGCCTGAAGTCACCACCAAAAAAAATGACTTTTCCTCCAAACAGAAAGTTGTTGTTGCAAACATCTTTTAACAACCTATCAATTGCATTTTAGGCATGTTTAGGTATCATGGATGTTTCATCAAGCAAAAACAAACTAACTTGTTTTAAAAAATATCCATGTATAGAGTTAGGGGTTACATTACATGTGGTGTTATCCAATATTGGGAAAGGAAGTTTGAATAAACCATGCAATGTAGATCCATTTGTAAGAAGAGTTGCTGCTATGACAGTCCATGCAGCTGTAGCAGATTTAAAACCCCAACTTATGGTTTCAGCAATCAAATAATTATACGTAAACGCTTTTCCACTACCAGCTGGTCCATCCATAAAAAACAATCTGGAATGTTGATTTTCTACACTTGGTTGCTCGTTCAATGCAGCAAGGACAGCATTACTTACATTTAATTGATTGACATTAAGAAGCGGTCTCATTCTATTAGCTTCGTCAATTGATTGCTGAACATTATCATTTAAATTTTCTAGATTAAAATCTATGAATTCATCAACAACAGGCAAATTATAATCAGATAGCGTTTTACCACTTTAATTAATAATCTTTTCGATTTGACGAAGAGTAGCTTAGTCAGCTAATATAAATGGAACTTGGCAATAAATGAATTCCTCCATCATAAAAGCTTTGTATGTATTCCAAAGATGCAAAGGGTCGTTAGGTTCACAAAAGGTTAAAATAACTAAAAATAGCTGTCTAATTTGCTTTGGCATTCGCGTTAAAACTGCCTCAGAAAGAGTATTCTGCCATTCAGTGTCATCTTGCAACAAACCTTTTAAAAACATGCTTCACGAAAGGTTTCAAGAACTGTTCCATTTACAGTACGCAAATCCGCCCAAGATGTTGCTCCTTTTGCCTGCAAAAGTAACAATCTAAGAAAAAATAATTCTCCTGTTGGACTAACTTTATACATTCTTACTATCACCTTATTTCCACCTCTAACCTTCCATTTACAATGTTTATCATCAAATACAAAGTGATATGGAATGTCTACATATGAATAGCGATGCGCTCCTTCATTTTTAGAATTTAATTTAAACCATGCCGTAAGGTGTGTATCGCGTTGGGCAGCACGATCTAAAGCCACTTGCTCTTCTCCTTCTCTAAAATACACAATCTGATTCTCAGGAAGATAAACTTTAAGACGGATAATAGTGTGTGACATATGACTTATAGGATACTCAAATATTCGCCACAGTGCCTCAGGTGCACTAACATAACGACAATCTAAAAAAGTATTTACTTCATTGTGATTAGCCTATTCATTTATCAAAACATTCGCATCATGCCCTTTGTATATGTGTTTGTACAAATATTTAACAGCCTTTACAAACATGCAAACTTCAACATTAATGTGGGCTTGATATTTCTTAGATAACCAAGGATTGTAAGGTACCACCCAACGGTTATCTACATTGTTGCCTTTAATATTGATAACCAACCCATCATCACGACGTCTATATTGTGGATAACCATTGTGAATGGCTACTGTGTTGGCATTAAATTCTTTAGGATAATTTTTGCTGCACACTCCATCTTTTATACAAGGAGAATTAGGATTCAGTATCCCCCATGGGCCGTGAATCATGCAAGTTTTAATAATATCATAAAGTTCACGATTAACAACTGGATCTGGAATTTCTGCACATATTAAATTATTGATATCCTGTGCTGTTTCAAGTTTATCATCATTGGCTAAATGAAGTAAAATGTGGGCATGCGGCAAACCACACTTTTGAAACTCAATAACCTGAACATGCCTTACAACTTTGCCTAATACACCATGTTTGAATATATCATTGAGGAGGTTATTAAACTTGAGTTTAAATACTCGAGTGACCAAATCAGGTCTATCATTTGCAGTCTGACCTGGATATAAATTTTCTGTTATTTCACGCCATTTTGGGTTGCAAGTAAAAGTAATAAAAAGATCTGGTTTACCATACTTTTTAATAATTGCCATAGCATCTTCAAAATTTTCTTTTAAAGCTCTAGGACTTCCTACCTAAGATGATGGCAAAATAACTACTCGCCATGGTGTAACATTACGTTCGTTCGCAATGTTGTTAACATATTCATGTAAAGCATCATACTGCTCGCTTCTCAGTTTATTTTGATTATTTCTGATAAAAGCAAGATGCTGGCCTTCAATTTTTACATATGCATCTACAGTATATTGCTGAAATAGTTTCTTGCCATAAAATAATGAACAGAAAAATTGCCGAATAGAAAGTCTAGAATTGTAGAACTGAGATAATGTAACATGATTTCTAACCAGTGTGGCACGCTCAGGGTTATGCACTAACTGATTATGCCAACCAGCATCACCTCTTGGGAAAAAGAGAGGATAAATCATAGGATCTAAGTTGACTGACACACTTGATACAATTTTTAAAGAATGGCCTCTTGGGTATATAACAACTTCCCTGGAAGTTGGGGGAGCACCATCTTCCTCAACAAATACAACTGCAACTTCATCATGTGAAGGTAGATTATAGCGACACCTATCACCCCCTTCAAGTAAAGACATTTTTACAACAGAAGCTTGGCGACCTTCTATAGCCGCTTGACGAATTTCTTCATCTTCTACTTCAGCCATATTTTTAAATGCAAGAACAAATGAACTTTGTTCAATAATTATAGTTTGCAATTGAAACATTAAATCACGTAAACAAAGATCATTACCACATTGTTGCATTCTAAAATTTACTGCTGCAAGTGGATCATATATATATAGTTGAGAATATATTGGTGGAATATCTTGATCTGGCCTAAGATTACCTACACGATGATAAATCTGGCCACATATTTTAAAACATGGAGGCCCATGATTTATTGGTTGAACTACAGTTGCTTTAAAAGAAGCGAAAGAAAGACAGGCATTATAATTTCGAATATGTTTTAAAAAATTAACATTAGCATTACGATCTACATAATTCCCTGTAAATAAATCCTGTAAAACTTGTGTAAATGGTGAAAATGGAGGTAAAGCTACTTTACCATTATGGCAACATAGAAAATGTGTTTTATCTGGAAATTTCTTAGCACTACAGTGCTGATAAATTTGATTCATTTCTCCTAAATAATTATAATCTGGAATAGCATTACTTCTTGCTATAGAATACATTCGTCCTTGTCGAACAGATCTTCTTACATTTTGGCGAAGATTAACTTCAACTCGATTTAGCCTATTTCTTTCATTTTGTAAATGATTAATTTCATCTCGCCTAAGTCTATTTCTTTCATTTCGTCTACGATTATTTTCAACATACCTTATAGCACTTACATCGTCTTGTATATACATAACTTTATCTAGCCTATCATCCATTTCAATGTCATCATTATCATTAGACATATTTATCAAAGCAACACTAACTATTTCTTTGTTTTACTACTCTAAAGTTAAAAATAAAATAAAAAAAATTAATAAATAACTAAAAAAATCTTATTCAAAAAATTATAACAGAAAGAAACCAAATAAATGCAAAATTAAATTAATTTGCCATCATCAAAAGTAATACACGTGTATTACTTTTTCTTGAGTTTATTTAATTAAAGTTAAGAAAAACCTGCAACCATATTAGCAAAGACTTATAAAAAAAAGTTAAAATTTATTTTGTTTCTAATAAAAAAAATATAGGAAATAAACAAATGTCTTCTTTTATTAGAAACAGTTAAGTGTTTCTAATAATATATATATATATATATATATATATATATATATATATATATACATACATACATATATATACATACATATATCCTTGGAGTCGCGGACAGCATCATAGTTCATGTGTTAGGAGAAAACATTCAACAAAATGCATAATAAAACTTAAAAATGCGTTTTGTAAAAAACCGGTTATTAAACCCCCCCCCCCCCCCCACACACAAAATATGACGCTGCTGCAACTCCAAGGATATATATATATAAATATATATATATATATATATATATATATATATATATATATATATATATATATATATATATATATATATATATATATATATATATTTTCAGAATAGTTATATTGAAGGCTAGACTACACTTAGACCTAAAGCAGTAACACCACTTGACTGGTAAGGTTGACGAATCTTGCTCTAGATCTATATCTCAAATATATTGTGTGTTATAGTTATACTAACTATAAAACACAATATTTTTTTAAATGTTATATAACATATAAAAACACTTCATTTAACAATCATGTACACATTAGATAAAATCAGGGATGCAGAGTACCGAAAAGGACTCCGGATTAGAAAGTCACAAAAAGATTACTTTATCCTAGTTTTTGGTATACAGGAGCACTAAAAATATAAATAAGTTTATGGACTACTAATAGGAAAAAAATTAAGACTTTTAGGTTAGAGGAACAATCGTTTTTTTAGCCCAGAATTCTTAGGTATTATGGTGGCAAGGACTCTTGGCTTATAAACAATAAGTTTCAAGTCATTAAAACTCATGAAATTATTATAGCAGATAATAAGTCAACAAACATGTTTAGAGCTTCTGGACACTACAGGCTTGGAAAAAGTAGGTACAAAAAGCTGGAGTCCTTTTGGGACTTCGCATCCCTGGATAAAATACATTTCATACTATTATAAAAACACATTTATATAAACACATTTATAAAACAACTATATATATCACCACATACACGTATTTATCAAACTGCATATATCATCTCATACACATATTTATCAAAAACTTTTTAACTTTAAGCATAAGATAAACATATAAGCAAACCTTTGACAGCTATAAAACGACATTTATTAGCATTAATTATTTTTAATGTAACAAAGAATGCAGACTACAATTTACAACATTGTAATGAAAAAGATGAAACCATTAAAGAACAAAATTATAAATTTTAAATAAATTCATATTCATATACCTTAAAATGAAGCATAACACAACATTCTTTTGACAAATTCCAGAAGAATTTTTTTTTGTTTTTCTATTCCTTATTATTTTTCCTAAGAATATAAAATATACATATAGATATAGAGCAATATAAAATAGATTGAAATAAACGCAAACTTATGTATATAAACTTACATGAACACAAACAACAATCTTATTCTATTTAACTTTTCATATTAAACACATAAATAAAATTTTATACTCATCATTCTTTCTACAAATAATAATCTTAATCTATAGATAAGAAAATGAATTGAACTTGCTAAAAAAGCCATCAGCTTCTCTTAATTGCTCCAGAAAATAAAACAATAATTGCTTAAAGTGTTCTAAAAAGACTAACGACAAAACTGAAACAGTTTACTAAAAAAGAAGTTTTAGTTATAAACTTCTTCTAAAAAATGAAAACATGCTATAAAAATTAGAAAAATAAAAACAACCAACAACAAACAATTGACAACATCAATTTTTTTCGAAAATAATAACATATCAGCTCTAATTTGCTTGCTTGCTTGCAAAAGACCGCATGGAATATATAACCGCGCAAAGTCTAGAAACTAATTAAAAACTAAGAAATGGTGTATTTTACAGAATACAGAACTGTCATTAACAACACGAACATTAGGCGTAACTATGCGCATTATTCATTAGCATATTAATATTTAGAATATTATATGATTATTATGTATTTATAGTTTTTTGGTATTAGAAGTATTTAAGGCCAATGTGTGACAAACACATATATCATATAGAATAACAATATGCACATTACAGTTTTTTTATTTTTATAACATAAATGTGGAAAATAAGCTCAAATCGGTGATTCTGTCACGATTTAATTCATCATAAGCTTTCTAAATAAACATATATTATATACATACATATATTATATATTTTTAAACATCTTCCAACAAAGCTGAAAGAAATAAAAAAGAGCTACCACTATTTCAGTATATGTGTTGTCTATATATCACAATAAGAAGCTGAAATTCCTACATAAAATATCACAACCTTCTTATTCAGGCTTTTAAAATATTACATCCCCCTATGTAACATTTAAAAACTGCAAAGTATTAGTATTTGGTATCTAAAATATCACATCCCCCATGTGTAATCTATATATATATATCACAATAAGAAGCTGAAATTCCTACAAAAATATAACATCCCCCTTATTCAGGCTTCAAGAATATTACACCCCCCCCCCCCCTATGTAACATTTAAAGACTGGAGTGTATTAGCATTTGGTATCTAAAATATCACATCCCCTATAATAAGAAGCTGAAATTCCTACGTAAAATATCACATCCCCCTTATAGAGGCTTCTAGAATATTACATCCCCCTATGTAGGTATGTATGCGTTTTATGGAACCGATATTTGTGCTAAAATTCTGTGCCAGGTTTTTTGAAGTTTGCTTTTCGCTATTGAGGGAGAAACGTATTTTGAGGTTTTTTATTTAGAGTTATATATTAGTATAGATATTTTTTAAAAACTAGAGTAATTAAACTTTATAAATTTGTACCTTTTGATTACAATAAAACCTTTTTAAAGTAGATTTTTAAAGACAAAAACTTACTTATACTTTGTGCATTCAGTAAATGTTGAAGAAATGTTTTTTTTTTTTTGCAATACTATTCTCGATGTTAAGTTTACACAATTTCTTTGCACCTGCCAAATTTCATCGATTTATTTCATGCAGCACATACTCTATTTTGTGCAGCACTTTTGGTACTTAAATTTTGATTTCCCGCTTTTATTGTGAGACAAGGGGAGGGGGAGAGGCGGATAAAGAGGAACTTCAAGCGGCTTTTAAAATTATAATAATTGGTTCAAATTTAACTAAAAAGAAAAATGAATAAAAATGAAAAAATAAAAATTTTTGTGGTAATCTAATGTTCGCCTCAATAATCCTCTTATGGCAATCAAAGTAGTGGTAAAATCATTTTAATAAATGATATTACCAATACTTTTTTGTTTAACTTTTTTTGAATATGCAGTTGAAATTGGTTTTACTGAAATTGAAAACATTAGTATTGTACTTAGCATTGGTTGTAGAAGGTATTTAAGTTATTGTTTGCACTTACTTTTTTCTTTTATCCATTTATATTTTCTTATTATAGTATTTACCCAATTGACTAAGTTGGTATAATTTTAAAGATAATATGAGTCCAAAAAGAAATTTACATATATTTTGTGGCAAGTTTAAAAAGTTTTTGTTTGCTAACTTTACATTACCTTGAGAAACAAAAAATCAGTGTAGGGTAAGGCATATACTTTTTTGTTTTACTTTAAACAGTGAGTTGTTTATTGAAACTATCAAACAAGTCAAAGAGTATTTTGGCTTTAGCAGTAGCAAAATGATATTCAGACCCTTGTTAATAAAGCAAAGAAATGGGTTTACAACTTTAAAAAAGACTCTAAACATTGTATTACATTTTGCAATGAGACCTATGCATTCGAAAAACCACTATTGACCCATTCAATTGCAAGCTAACTCTAATAGCATAAACTTGTATCAACTTCTTTAGTTGTGTCATCATTGGAAAACATTACTATGTCATCTTTAATAAATAGTGAATCTTTATGTTCACAAGGTCAAATTATAAATTTACAAAGTAGGCACAGTTCAAGAGAAAAATTAACTCCAAAGAAAATAAAATTAAAGAATAGGTTGTCTCATTTGTCTTCGGAGTTGGCTGGCTTTTCTAAAGAATACCACGCCATATCAATTGAAAGTTTTAAGGCAATGTTTTAAAAGAAAAGAAGATGTTATAAAAGCTTTAAGAGCAGAATTTAGAGACTTAAAACAAAAGTTACAAACGTATTACTACAGTAGTCATATTCGCAACCTTATAATTACAAGAAAGGCAAAAAAAGTTAAAGAAAAAGAAAAGTTAAGACAAATGAATCTCAAACATAATGTCATAGGGGAAAATAAAATGGCATTATCTAGATTAGAAGATGATCCAGATGGAGGAGGACAATATTGCTCTTTCAGATACACCAGAAGATAATAAGGCTCATGTATTACAAGAATGATAATTTACAGCATGTTGTTGTCTAATGTCCCAACATGTAACATTCCATTCTTATTGCAGAAAATTGCACAATATTAGGTGTTAAATTTTTGCATATTCCTCAGCGTATTACAGTATAGCAAATGGCTTGTGAACTAGGCAGTATATCTGAATTGCAAGCAGCAGAATGGGTTTTCAATAATATTTATCTAACTCTTAGGTTTGATGCAACAACGCAAGAGGGTGTCCATATCAACAGCATCCACTTGACTTTAAAGAATAAATGTCAAGTCATTGCCCTTGACCAATTACCTGGAGGTACATCTGATGATTACCAAAATCACATATGTAATGCAGTGGATCATATGGCTTTTGTTTATTCAGATTATTTCTCACTTTTCTTCGACGAATGTCGTGAGTCTATTATTTCAAATATATCAAACACAATGACAGACAGAGTTGCAGCAAATCATCTTACCATTACCAAAGTTTGTGCAACCTGGGGTAAAAACTTAAATGAGCTGAACTGCCATTTGCACCCGCTTGATACAATAGCTATTTCATGTCATTCAGCCTTACAGTCTTTGAAAAAGGAAAGTTGTCTATTATTTGGAAACGGCTGTATGGCAGTTAAAATTGTTTTGGCAATGAACAAAATAAGATTTAAAGATGGCAAAGGTGATCCGGCAGGATGTTAAATTTTTTAGACAATAACAAATTGCCACGAGGTACTATTCCAAGATATCTTGGCAATCGTCTTCATATACTCTTCCGTACTTGTTTCATCTTTATGAAACACTATAATGCTTTTAAGCAATTTCTGACCATTGGAACAGCAAAGTGTGGCACTTTACAAACAGTTCTGCGATCAGCATTTTGTAATACAACTGCCATAAAACAAATGTGTGTGCTAGCAATATTTGGAAAACTTCTTACTGGACCCTGGATAAAAAAAATTTATGTATCAGCTGAAAAAGCAAGTTTTGATCATATTGCAGGTATCCAAGTAGTTGAAAATGTTTTGCAAACAATTAAAACTTGCAGATCTAATCCAGGTGCACTAATAAACAAATCAAATGTTTTAGAACCTGTCAAAAATTTATGCTCCATCAATGAGCAGGTTATCAACATGATTTTGGCTTGTCTTATTGCGGTGGAAGATGTTTTGAACCGTCAAAATGAGCGATATTTCTCACTTTCTATTACAGAGACACTTAATGAGTAGACAGCTAGTGCAAGGCTTCACAACATAGATAGTGAAGAGTTAATGGGTATGTTTAGTGAAGCTAAAGGAAGATCTCCAAATGCAACAGTTTGTTATATCTCTTGCAAAATAAGATCAAAAAAGAATAGAACTATAGATTACCTAAATAGTCTTGACCAAATATCTAGGGAAAATATAGTTAAGTGGTCAATGCAAGTAGCTTGTAAAAAAAGAATAAACAATCGACTGAAACACACTGCATTACGAGCAGAGATTTCAAAAAGACGGACATGCAAAAGATAAAAAATGGGTGAAAAAGAAAAAAGAAAACTGGAGCGAGATCTGCGTGTTCTATCTTTTAATAATATGAATAATTTATATAAGCACTTATCTATTAAACAACTTGATGACTTAGATGATGTAATGTATGAAAGAATTGTTGGGAGAGAACTCTGTCATGAATGGTTTGATACAGATAATAACAAATCTGTTATGTATGATGGGTGAGTAGAAAAAGTAAATAAGAGAAAAGAAGAAAAAATTTATACCATTTCTTACTGGAAAAAGGATTAATCTGATTCAGAAGCTGCTGACCATCTCATAAAAAAAAATTAAGTTTGCTGCTGATTTTATTGCAGGAGAGTTGATTTTTTCATAGTTTTGCTGTTTTATTACGTGGGTTAATGTTATTTATGTAATAGTAGAAACCAATATTAATATTACTTATGTGATTTAAGTATTATAAATATATATATATATATATATATATATATATATATATATATATATATATATATATATATATATATATATATATATATATATATATATATATAAGTTATTATCAGTATATGTATAAATAAATTACAGCAAGTGGTGTGACTTGCAAAAAAGTACAGCAAGTGTTGTGACTTGCAAGGAAAGTACAGCAAGTGGTGTGATTTGCAAAAAAAAGTACAGCAAGTGTTGTGACTTGCAAGGAAAGTACAGCAAGTGGTGTGATTTGCAAAAAAAAGTACAGCAAGTGTTGTGACTTGCAAGAAAAGTACAGCAAGTGGTGTGATTTGCAAAAAAAAGTACAGCAAGCGTTGTGACTTGCAAAAAGTACAGCAAGTGTTGTGACTTGTAAAAAAGTACAGCAAGCGTTGTGACTTGCAAAAAAGTACAGCAAGTGTTGTGACTTGTAAAAAAGTACAGCAAGTCTTGTGACTTGCAATTTTTTGATAGATGGCTCTGGCTTACGTTCTCGTCAAGTCTATCGTTAAAAATGATTATTATTTTGTTTCATTGATTGATTTTTTTATTGATGGAATTTAAAATTTTAATCATTTACTAAAAGCCAAAGCAAAGTATTAGTATTTGGTATCTAAAATATCATATCCCTCATGTGTAATCTATATAATCATTGTCACGCAATATATTAAGATCAAAATTTCAGTATGAATTTAAAATATATTACCATTTAATGCTGACTTCATTTATGGTATATTAATTACAAACTATTTTATGAATCTTGATTGTTACGGTTTTAATTTATTGTTTTTGTACATACATATTTTGGAGGTACTAGATATACTTCTAAGTGCAATAACTAGAAAACGCATTCTCGTTTTTGGTTTTTCTATTGAGGGATGTGATATTTTAGGCGGATGTGATATTTTATTACATAACTCAAACAGCTTGAGATTAGAATTTTATATTTATTTGTTTTTGGTTTACTATTCTCGATAACTTGGTAACAGCCCTTAGTTTTTATTAAATATTTTCACCTTATTAAACAAGGTCTTTTGTTTGGTTGTGTAACATTTGAATTATTAAGTTTAAGATATATTAAAAAAGTTCATTTTATTTAACTTATTTTAAAATTTTTTACTATTCAAAATACATTATACATACAATTCATTATAAGTCACAATCAAGTGGTTGCTATAGTTATCCAACTTTTTATTTTTAAATTAGTTTTTGTTGTCGTATTTTTTGTTTAATAAGTTGTTTATAAGTAATAGTTTCCATCTTTTAATTTTTTTAGTTTAATAGATCACATTTAAGATTTTGTAAGGTAAATATATTGAAAGATATCCATTGAACATAATTGTATAATCAAGTTTTGTAAGTTGGTAAATCATAGTGCTGACATATAGTCTAGTTTTTAAACAGCATTGATTCTTTTTAAAAACAAAAAAACAAACAAAACACAAAAAGTTAAAAAGTATGACATTTGATTTATCAAGTCCTGACATGAAATTGGAGTTATCATGTTCTGAAATATGAAATTTGAGTTCTTTTAATCAACTTTTATATTATAAAAGAGTAACAAAAGAATTTTTTTTAACCAGTTCAAGAAACGCAGATTTCGTTTCGTAGAGTCGTTAAGTTTAGGATTTTAAAATTTGATTTATCAAGTTCCGAAATATGAAATTTGAAATTCCGAATTATGAAATCTTTTATTTAACTTTTAAATGATAAAAGAGTAATAAAAGAATTTTTTTAATTAATTAAGAATTAAGCAGATTTCTTGAAACACAGATTTCTTGGATTATGACAAATAATCATATAATAAAGATAAATAATAAACAGAACAGAGTAACTTTTAAAATATCCTTTAAACTTAATGTAGACAAATACTGAAGTTAGAATTCTAGAGAAGCATAATCTACAGATAGATTATGTTTCTCTAGAATTGATAGATTGCATAACAAAATATTTAATAAAAAAAAAATTTAATCAAATTAAATTAATAATAAAAAATAAGAAATATAAATTTGTTGAAAGAAGTTACAAATTTAGAGTTAGCACATTTAAATGATAAAAATGTTGATTTGAATGTAAAAGTCAAAATAAAAATAAAACTTTTTAGAATACTATTGTTTTTTTTGTTTTTAATTTTAATTTTTATAAAATTTGTAATTTATAATATAGGTGAATTTAAATTTACTTTTTATTATGTCTATCAAATTTTAAAAAATTTAGGTATTTTTGGTATATAGTTATTGATCAAGTGACTCTGGTTTTTAGACTACAAAGTAACTTATTTTATCTACAATTTTTTCAAAAAGGAGATTTTGTCCTTTATCAAACTTCAATGCTTTAATGTTCACATAAATTTTAAATGTTTATGCACTACTTTTTAAATATGTTTTTAAAAATAATGAACATATTTAGATGATCTAACATAAAACCTAACTTAAAAATGATAACATTATTCAATATAAAAATAAATAAGAGCTTTTTAAAGGATGGTATTTGAAATAGGAGTAAAAAAACAGAGAGCATAACAAAGAAGAGTAAACTTAAAGATAACATTCATGATAAGCTGTTGCTACTTGTTTTATTATGGCTAGCTAATCAAAAAGTTATGGTTTTATATCAAGACTAGATTATATATAATTGTATCATCAGCAAATAAAACTAATTTTATTGGTAAAATTGTCAAGAAGGTATTAATAAAAATTTGAATACTTTAAGTTTGAAAAAGATCTCACTTCTGTTACAGCATTGTGCTCTCAGTGGTTGGTGAACTTTTTTACTTAATTAAAAGCTACTTAATTAAAATGTTATGGTTTTATATTATAACTGAAATATATATTTTTATAAATATGCAACAAAAAAACTGGTAATTATGTAACAATATATAAGGATAAAATAGTTGTATTGTTAGCTAATAAAACTAATTTAGAGCGTTTAGAGAAGAAAGGTTAAAAAGTTTTAAAACTTAAGTTTGGCACGACTAATCTAAAAACATATGATGAACGATTATGGTCAAGTATGGTTCTATTACAAGTTAATCAAATAAATCTCATTTCACCTATTCCATTTAATGCAGATTAGAGCATTTTTGTTATTTTAGTTATCAAATCATCAGTACAATGACAGTATCAAAATATTTATTACATTAGAAATTTGTTAAATTTCAACAAATTTCTTAAATTTACAAACATGATTAGAGCAGGGGATCTAGATTACAACCATGGTTTGAGCAAGGGGTCGAACTAAAACGCAAGTAAGATTATTAAAGTTTATGACTTTTCTCATAATGAACTTTTCTCATAATGAACTCTCAAATGAATATTTAAAATTTAACTTGCTATATTTTATATTTTATGTTAATATAAGTAAATTAAGGAAACATGCTGTAAGTTATTTTATTTTCACTGTTTAAAGTTCAATAAAAGGAGATATCGAATTTTACAGTAAGCACTTAAAATAAACTAAGATCTATTTTTTTTGTCTATATTTAACTTTTGACTTGGTATAGACTTATATTTGTGTACGAAAGCACTTCTTAAAAAAAAGTTATTTCGTAAAAATGATCTGAGACCAATTTTTTTTTGTATATTTTATTTTCAACTTATACAAGAAATTTAGTGTGTACAAAAGCATTTTTTTTTGTAAAAAAAAGTTTTTTTGCATGATTCTGGAATCCCTAATAAGCATTTAATACTGGTAAATAAAATCTCAGCGAAAAGTTAACCATAAAAACGAAGTTTTTGATATATGACTATATATAATACTTATTTAACAGATCATTATGTACATAGAGTAGTTTAACAACATATTCTAAAGGTAAATAAGTTAAAAACATATACTTAAGGTAAAAAAGTAAAACAACATATTCTAAAAGTAACTAAAACAGTAATTTACAAGTGAAATAAAATAGAACTATTTACTTACTATGGGCCTTTTTCATATTACTATAGGCCTGTATATATTAACTTTATATATTTTCTTGGTAGAAGCATATTTCTTATCTATTTATAATTTTGTTGTCTTAATTATTTTAAGGTTTCTACGATAAAATGGGAAATGGTCTATTTAGCAGCTCAGTTGAAAAAGAAGGTATATGTTTATTTTAGTTGATTTTTTTATTTGTTTAATAATTTTGTTTTGAAACTTAAAATTATAAATCGGCAAACGTTATAACGGCACCTGAAAGCGTTAAACGTTATAAATCCTGAAAATCAGTCAATATTATTAACACAATTCTATTCAGGAGCTGGGATGGACATGGCTAGTTGCATTTCTTTTTACTCTTTGAGCTCTGCAGTTGAAGTAGATATTTATCATAGATAAAACCAAGAAACCTTTTGATTGTGAAACCTTTTAGTGTTATAAACTCTTATTGTTTAATGTACAACACTCCCTATGTTATATTTATCTTTGAATAGTTTGGCACTGAATGTCCATATGTTATATTTATCTTTGAGATAGTTTGGCTAAAAATGTCCATATCTTTTATAAAGTGCATCCATTTCAAAGTTGGTATTAGTGTTGTTATATAAAAAGAATCTAAAGTTTTACTTTTAATGATTTTTTGTTGAAATGATGTATGTATGTATGTATGTACAGTCGCGATCAAAAGTTTGGAACATTGCGTAAAAAAACACAGTTTTCATTAAAATATTCATTTATTTTATCAAAATATATTAGTAACTATTACAATTGACAAAAATAACACCTATGAAACATTTGTTAATGTTTTATGAATTGAATATTTGACATTAATACTTGGTATAATGTCCTTTAGCGCTTAAATAATTAGCTAAGCGGGTAGACATAGAGTGAATGAGCTTTCTTAAATATTCAGAAGTCATAAGTTGAGTCCATACATGCCTAATTTTTTCTTGTATATCATCCAAATATAAGGGTCTTAGTTTCTGAACTTAGTTTTTAAGATGACTCCAGCAGTTTTCAATGGGATTGAGGTCGGGTGAGTTACCAGGTAAGGGGCCAATAATCTCAATCTCATTCTCACGCAACCAATTGCTCACAAGCTTGGACCTGTGACAGGGTGCTCCGTCATGCTAAAACTTGTGGGCATTTGTGATGTTCATGAATATTTTAAGTTTTTCTTTAAGTATTTCAAGATAAATTTTTCTGTTTATTGTGGTGTTAGAAGGCATAAACCATAAACCACCACTTTGATTTACTGTAATGGCACCCCATATCATGATTTTAGGGCAATGTTTTACTGTAGAAAGCAAATACTGGAAGTTGTATCGTTGGCAAGGCGGGCGTCTAACGCTTGTAGAATGACAACCAAATTGTTCGATTAGTGATTGATCACTAAAATTTACATCCTCCCAATCTTCCGCTTACCAGTGCTTGTATTTTTGACAGAAGGTGATTTGGTCTCAAATATTTTTTTGAGAAAGGCAAGTTTTTTTTGCCGGAACATGGCTATTTAAGTTAAATTGTTTGCACAAACGTCTTCAAATTGTCACAACACTTATTGCAACACCAGTTGGGAATATCTCAGATAAAATTTCAGATGCACTGGCAAACTGATGTGCTTTTGTATAACGATGAATGCAATTATCTGCCCTTTGAGTAGTCACCTTTGGTCGTCCAGTTCTAGCTTTACTTTTAAAATTACCAGTTTCTTGATATCGCTTTAATGTTTTTATAATGCAGCTATGTGTTACGTTTAAACGTGCAGCAATAGAAGTCAATGTCAATCCTTATTCACGTAGAATAACAATCTGAGCACATTTTTCTGTTCTTAATTCATTAGCTTTTCCCATAATTATTTTATTTTTTGCTAAAATAACAACAAGCTATGACTAAAACAAATTTAGAGGTTTAAAACATAACATTTTGCATGTATATAATAATAATACTCAAAATTTTCAATGTAAATAAATATTTTTAAACAAATATTTCAAATTTTCAGCAAATTTTTAAAATGTTCCAAACTTTTTATCGCGACTGTATGAAATAGTTCATCAAATACTGGTAGGTTACTGGTTATACCAGTAATCCGATACCGGATTACTGGTTTAAGCAGGCTTTTTTAAGTACCAGTATTGAGCCAACACAATACCAGTATTTCCGTATTGTGTTAACTCAAATAATATAATGAAAAAATACATGTATAGGGCTTGTGTAGGATCACTTTCTTAACGTAAAACACAAAATGGAATATTTAAAACTTCTAGGCACGAATAGCAACTTTCATTCAGCTTGTAATGAGAATATAAAATCACGCTTGCTCATGAGTTCGGGAAGAAGGAAATGATAAATTGTTTGATTGATTTTTTATAAAAGTTTATTGATAAAATTTTTTAAAGATAAAACTTGTTTAATTTAAAAATAAAACTCTTTCATCCTTCTATTAACAAAGCAGGGTGTAAACATTTATGCGCATGATTTTTATTTTTATTTGTTTTTACATTTAGAAGACAATACTTATAGCAATATGCATATTATTATGATTTTCTTAAAGAACAACAAAAAATTTTTTTTTATATTTAAGGCTATCTAAATATATCTAAATATATTTGTATCATTTTGTTTTGTGTGTGTGTGTTAAAGAGATCCCCAAGTGGCGAGACAAGTTGTGTTCATAACATTAGAAAATAATTTGAAAGTTAATTAAACTTTCCAAAACAAATTGTTGAATAAGATGATAACAAAAAACTTCTTAATTTTTAACGCCATTTTGTTTCTGCCGCAGGAAAGTTCCGGCTCTTTGACTATTTTTATTTTATAAATGTGTTTACTCAAGTTTGCTAATTTTTATATTGCTATAGATCTTGTTCTCAAAACTTTAATCTTAACATTTTTAATGCATAATAGTTATTACCAATAACTAATTATCTAATAAATAAATCTGTTGATCAATTTTTTTAAATTCCTTATAAAATCATTTTTATATATCCATAAACACCAATTTTTTTTTGTTTTTTGTTTTTATAAATTTATTTGCCTTTTTTTTTTTTTTACGCATTCAAAATTAAAATTTCATATATTTAGTGTCTAGAGATGATTTGGCTTCTGATGAATTTATTTCAAAATGTTGTGGTGAAGTAAGCTATAATATTGGAAGTGATTGGTTGCGATGGGGAAGACACCTAGGTCTAAGTGATTCAGATCTAGATAACATTGGATCTGATTATAAAAATTGTTATGAGAAAGCTGATAATGTTTTGAAAAAGTGGAAGCAAAAAAATAGAAATCTTTCATGGGAGCAATTAAAAAAAGAGTTGATGGATTTTGGCTATTTAGATATTGTGAATAAAATTGAAACAAAATTTGGAGGTAACTATTCTAAGCAAGAATCATATTTTATTTTTATTTTCTTCTATTTACTGATATATGTAGATAGTATATATATATATATATATATATATATATATATATATATATATATATATATATATATATATATATATATATATATATATATATATATATATATATATATATATATATATATATATATATATGTATGTATATATATATATATATATATATATATATATATATATATATATATATATATATATATATATATATATATATATATATATACAGTGGTGTGAAAAATATTAAGACCACCAAGAAAAAAAGCTTTTTTTTTAGTTTATACCACTTTTTAGATTCTAAAAAAGTTGCAGCACTACTTTATTTTATTATAAACGTGCTGTGGGTGTGGCTGAGTATTGAAATTATTAATTTTAATTTTAATTTATTAACTTTTATTGTAGAGTTATGTGTTTTAGTAAACATTTGGTATATTTAGCCTTGTGAAATGTAAGTTGCAGACAAGTGAATATGTATGGTTCAAACGAACTATAAGTGATTTTTGTTAGATTATTGCTGTTGTTAGTGATACAGTTTAATATTTTTCTGATTTTAAATATGTGATTTTGATTATTTAAGCATTTTTTTTTGTCAGATTATATTATATTTTCAAAATATGGGTAAAGTTGCTGACCCTAGTCCCAGAAAGCGAGGCAAAGTTGAAGCATTATTAAAGTTGGAAACATTTTCACAACGGGAAATTGCCAAGAGATGTGGACTAAGTAAAACAGCAGTTTTTACCATCAAGAAACGATTGGACTTTGGTTTTACATCCTCTCCAAGACGTTCCACTTCAGGACGAAAACCAGTCATGACGCCACGTGCAAGAAGGGTTCTGCTTGCAAACGCTCGAAAAAACAGAAGAATGACCAGCAAGCAGCTCCAGGGTGTGCTGCAGGAGCACCAGATCAATGTCTCAACAAGTTGTGTTTGGAGATGGCTGATACAAGATGGATTTGTAGCACGTCGACCGCGCAAAAAACCGCTCTTGACCAATGCTCAACAAATGCGACGGCTGCAATGGGCCATGGATGACAAAGATTATACCACAGAACAATGGAGAAAGGTATTTTACCCTTTACCATTTTTTATATAAGAGCTTACAATCATGTACTTTAAATTGAAGCAAAATGTAACATATTTTTTCATATAATAATGATGTTTAATATCATTACCCACTAGTGCAATTGTTTTATGTATCGAACATTGTAGCAATGGCTATGTTTATTGCATGAATTCAAAATGAATTGAACATGTAACCAGTGATTACAGGATGTTAATCTAATGTAAGCTCAAGGCTTTTACAGTGTGTTTGTATTTTTAGGTTTGCTTTAGTGACGAGTCTATGTTCGAGATACTCGATGATAAATGTCAGTACGTGCGCCGTCGTTCTGGGGAAGAATTTCATCCGCAATGTCTGGTAAAGACCGTCAAGCATCCTACCTCAGTAATGATATGGTCAATGATAAGTTCCCATGGTGTAGGAGCCCTTAGAATTGTTGAAGGCAGAATGAATCAACATCAATACATCAACATATTAGAGAAAAGCCTTCTACCTCAACTTCCAATTCATTTTCCTGATGGTGATTTCATCTTCCAACAAGACGGTGCACCGTGTCATCGGGCACTCTCTGTTACAAACTTTTTGAATCGTAATAATGTTCCTATCCTACCATGGACTGGTAATTCACCTGATATGAACCCGATAGAAAACTTGTGGATGATAGTCAAAAAGAGAATTGCCGATAGAAAACCAACAACAAAAGTCGCATTGATTGAGGCGCTCATAGAGGTTTGGACACATGATCCAGAAATACAAGACATGTGTCCAAGACTGATTGATGGAATGCCTAAGAGGGTTGAAAAACTTATTGCAGCTAGAGGAGCATCCACAAAATACTGAACTATGCCCATTTTATGACATTGTGTGCGTGTCTTTAAAGGAAATATTCAAAAAATTTACTTTTTCAACAATGGTCTTAATAATTTTCACACCACTGTATGTATATATATATGTATATATATATGTATATATATATGTATATATATGTATATATATATGTATATATATATGTATATATTTACAGGGCTTGCGATGAAAAAAATTGCCAAGTGTGTTGTATCACACAAAATTATAATATGTTGTAATGAGCGCAATTATGCGCGCTCGTGGTCAGGGCCGCTAGAGCGATGTTGAAATTTGAAAATTGCAACAACAGCGTATTTATACTACTTCAACAATGTAGTTTTTTATACTTCCCAACTTCTTGTTTTTTATTTGCGCCAGATTGCCATTTTTTTAAACTATTAATGGTAAAAAAAAAAACGCAACTAAACAAAAATGCAAGTGCCTAATAAGTTCTTATAATAGTATTGAAGAAAAAATTCGTGGCTAAAATTTTTTGCTTTCGTTGCTTTGATATGTATTTAAAATGCTTAACTTAATATTTACGATTAACGGTTTTTATATTTCTTGATATTTTTTTAATAATTAATTTTTTTTGAAATTTTTTAATATTTATTAAATATATTTTTTAATAATTTCTTATTTAAATAATACTTTTTTTATCATCAAAAAATTAGTAGATTATAACACAAGAATAATTTAAAATTCTTCTTCCAAACTATTAGTTGTAAGTTAAATAACAGATTTTCCCCTCAACTGTTGTCAGCGGTCTTTTCTCTATTTTATTTTCAAAACTGAATGCTGCTAATTCGTCAGTCATATCTTCATCAGCACTGTCTATTTCATTGTCGTAATCAAGAACTTGATTTGGAATTAATGGTGCTGTTGCTGTATTGTCATCTGGGTCATCATCAACATGAAGTAATTGTCTCTTATTGAAATAAATATCTTTTGCTCTTTTTTTTTTTTTGAGGATTATTTCTTCTTTTGACCAATTCCATTTAGCGTATCGTGACTCAAGGATAAGCGTTGATCTGATAATTTGCTAGTAACTGTGCTAAACATTTGCTCCACGCTTGAGTTTGATTCGGATATCGTTAAAATAATTAATAAATTAGGAAACTTTTACTTTTTGTACAAGAATGTTGGCCTCCAAATTTCTATTGTCTGGCCATTACGTACCATTGCTTCATAATTTGTTCTTGCATGAATCAAAGATAGTTTCCATTCTTGAATAATGAATGTTTCATTAAAATTGGAATGTTCTAATGGTGTTATAAAATGCGTGAACAAAAACTTTATTTCGTCCACACTAAACTCTTTGTTGTCAGTCCAGTTCTGCGGGTCGATGAACTGTGTGGCGTGATAAATCTCAAACTCTTCCTTTATGT
Organism: Hydra vulgaris; assembly: GCF_038396675.1. NCBI lineage: Eukaryota > Metazoa > Cnidaria > Hydrozoa > Anthoathecata > Hydridae > Hydra > Hydra vulgaris. The sequence continues at coordinate 7,417,471 of NC_088920.1, forward strand.
TAATAAACCTGCTCTTTGAAGTATTTAAAATTCTGGGTATAACAGTTCTCCTAATATTTCTGACTGACTGAGCATAATGCTTGATCTATATCAACCGAAGTCATATCTTAATTTACTATTGTATATCTCCTATTACTAGGATGTTTTCGTTTGTCCTCAACTTTATTAAACTGACAGGTAAGTTTTGTTTGCCATCAATAACCATGTAACGTGATACATAGCTATCTAAAAGTTCTAAATTTGTATCAATTTCTTGGAGTTTCAAGTTCTAAATTTGTCCGGTTGATTGTAGCTAGAAGAACAGCCCAGTAAAGTTGCAATAGAGTTCAAAATAAGATTTTTTATGTTGATTTTTAAATATTTTAACTAGTTATATTAGATTCATTGCCTCAAAGTATATAAGTATACACATTTTCAGCTTTTTGTTGCACATAGAATAAAAACAAAGACCAAAACCATTTTTCAAAATGGTGGATTTACGTTGTTTATACGCAAAGTTTGAATATTCATGTCTTTGAAACAGGTTAGAATTAGATAACTAAATTTTGGAAATGTTCATAACTTATTAAAATCTTTGAGTGGTGTAAAAATCAGCAAAATCTAAGACTTCTGGTTGTATGACCTGGTTGATTTCACATGGAGTTGCACATAACTGATTTTTCATTTGCGGAGAAGTAAGAATGATCTTATAGTAAAAATGATTCAAATGGTTAATGCTAGAATGTTTTCTGAATATTTTTACCACTCCTAATAATTTTCTAAATTTGCCTTTACATTTAGTTAAAGTGGATGTACTATTAAGGTGGAACTCAACATTTTCCATGTTAGAAAGGCCACAAAAAATAAAAATAAATATATTTCTTACATTTTTATGAGAAATTAAGTATGTATTGCGTCCATTCTTACAGAAAATCAATGATTGTTATCATGATTCACAGCTTAATTTTGAAATATTATTTGTTTTTTTTAAGAAAAATCAATAACAGCAAACAGCTGTTTATTTAAATGACTGTTTATACTGTTTGTTTTTTTTAATTTAAAATTAAAGTGAAAAAAAATTAAAAACTTGAACTTTTTTCATGTGTAAATTTTATTTCAATATTAAATTAAATTCTATTTTAATAATGTAACAAGTTTTAACTGTGTAAAGTTTCATTCAAGCCTTATATTGTTAGAATTTAGAACTGAAAGTTTTTTTAGAGTTTTTCAAGTTACAAACAGGATTTAAACTCCCCTCTAATGAAATCATTGTAATGAAACTTATGAACAAAAATTTTGATAAAAAGCCCAAAAAAAAGATATTTTATTAATATATATGATAAAACTGACAATATTATGTATAAAATGGGAATTATTATAATTTTAGGTTCATCCAGTTTGCATATATGTATGTATATATATGTGTATATAAATACATATATATATATATATATATATATATATATATATAATATATATATATATATATATTTATATATATATATATATATATATATATATATATACACATACATATATAATTGTATATAAATACATACATACATATATATATATATATATATATATATGTATATATATATATATATATATATAATATATATATATATATATATATATATATATATATATGTATATATATATTTTAATGCAGCTGTAGTGCAGTTGTTGAATCTTGAAATCTTTTGGTTTGATACATGTTCTGACCTAATAATCACCATTAATAAGGAAGTAGGTGTGAAATTCCTGGTTAAATGCTTTCAGCAGTGCTCTATGATAAAAACATTAGGTCTTCTTGAAGCACCTAAGAAGCAAAGAAGTCTGAATGATCTCCGATCACCTAAAACTAAAATATGTAATTATATATTTTAAGTGTATGTGTTATCTTAAGTCTTCAAATTTGTATAATTAAGTTGATTTTCAAACAACAAAGAAGTGTGAATGATCTTTTAGCAAAGGCTAGCACAGTTTTGAAGCATTTTCTTGATTCTTTGTTTTCTATGAACATGCTTCAGAAAATTAAGCAACAGCTGAGTTTATCATTACATTCAATTCTAAACATTTTCCATGCTAGGTAACCAACTTTTTACATTCTAAGGTAACAATTAAAACAACATTTTTTTTTAAGTCAATAATATAGTTTCTGCTATCTTTCAGCTTACAACCAATGGTTGAATCACTAAATTTATATCTTATTACCATAAAATCAAATATTGAAGAGCATTATATGAAACTAAATAACACTGATTTTAAAAATAAACCTTTCTTTAATAACTTGTTTTTATTTTATTTAAATAATGAATACATTGACTGTTGCGGAGGTTTGGTGAAATGAATATAATTAGAAAGAAAAAGAAAATGTATCTCATATTTAAAAGTGAGACTAGCACTGCTGTTACTTCTCAAAAAGGTTTTCTATTCAAGCTAGTTTTAAGTATATTTAATCAATATATTTTGAATGATTGATTCATAAATAAACAAAATTTTTAAAAAGTCAAAAAAAAAAACATAAAATGAAAATGGAAAAAGATGCAATTCAATCTCAAATCTGTCCTTGTATGGAATACTGTTGCTATATCTGGAGCAGATCTTCCAATGATTCCTTTTCTCTTTTAGGCAAGGTGTAAAAACGCATTGTTAACATAGTTTGACCTGCATTTGCAGCCAACTTTCAACCATTGTCACATTGTTGTAACATTGCTTCTCTTTCTCTTTTCTTTAAATACTTTAATGGGCGCTGTTCTAAAGAGCTAGCATCTTTTGTGCCATTTACTAAAAATCATTCTTGTGTTACTTGTCACTCTATAAAGTCTCATCCTTTTACTGTGTCTGTTCCTAAGTGCTCCAAAAATTCTTATTTGTCAAATTTTTTCCTCAAACAATGGAGTTTGTTTTTCTTGTTTTCTTGATTCATATAATTTGCAATCTTTTAAGTTGTCTATTAATCGTTATCTCTCTTTATAAACATTGTCTTTTTTCTTCCAGTATTTTCCAAGCTAATAGTGGTTGTTTGCAGCCTTGTTGGATGTGAAGATGTTAAAAATAAATAAAAAGCGGCTATCAAAGTCTTTGCAAATCAAAGGATAGTACTTATCAATACTGTGATCAGATGAAAGTACAGTTGAGTTTAAATTAGGTTTACAATGATCAAGCAAGTCTGGTGAATTTAGCATGGGATAAGAATTAACTGATGGAAGGTTGCTTCAAAGACCACATAGTTTTTTGAAAGGTTGAAATTGAACCAGTTAGCTGGTAGAAATGATTTTTTATGTTTAATATTTTAGGTTACTTTAGGTATGATTTAAGTTTAGAAATAACTTGTTTTATTCGTAAATAGATCCTGCCTCCAAACCAATGAGCCATGCAATTGTCTAAGTCCTGCTAGTTAACCTGAAGTTGTAACTTAGGACTTCTTGTGTGGCACATCAAAATTAACAGGAACATATTCCATGCGCAACATTAAACTGTTAATACTCTGATATTTTACACCTGTTGGTAGATTCAGTCTCTATATGTATCTATATGAATAAATTAAAAATTCATAATTAAAGAAAGAAATGATTACATGAAAAAAATATAATAATTTTTATAAAATAGATTAAAAATTTGACTAAAACATGTTTATTGTAAATTATACTTTCTTTGTCAGAAGTAAAATGACAAAATGGAAAATATAAAATTTTCTACTAACCCTGATCATATTGCTGTTCAATCCAAACTCTCTGTTGATATAATACTATTTTTTATTATCTTGTTCCAAAATCAATGTATGTACTGAATCCTTTGGGCTCCTTACCCTATTTCTCCTCATTATTTCCACACTTTATTGAAAAGTTCTGGATTTCAGCATTTCACTAAATGCTGTAATTCTTCCATTGAAATTATTTAATTTAAGTGAGTTCCAGAAATTCACTTAAATATTCTTTAAAATTTCCTAAAATTTCTAAGTGTTTTTTGCTAATAATTTGTGAAAAAAAGAATAACTTTTTAAAAAAATTAAAAATTTTTCACAAATCAATAGCAAAATATTCTCAGAAATTTTTGGAAAAGTTAAAAGAATTTCAAGTGATCTGTGTTCATTAAAAATACCTAAAAAGAGTTTTTATGTTACATAAAAGAATTTTCCCATTTAAAGTTTAATTAAGAACATATTTTAAATAATTTGTCACTCTCTCAGAGATTTTGTTATGCAATATCTCTAAAAGAGATTCATTTTGTTCACCTTGTAACTGCAGAGAGTTATTGAAGGAGTTAATCCACAACCGCAGCTTCTTTTTTTTTGTGTATGTCTGTAAGTTGAGCGTTTTTTACAAAATCATTCACTTGTTACTTTTACTTGTGTTGGTAGAATGTTTCATTTATCCATGTTTTTATTTCTCAGATAGTATTCTTTCTAGTTGTATAATCTTGCCAATTTAATCCATATTCTTTTTAAAAAGATTAGATTATGTCTTAACAATCCCCTTTTTTTGCCAGCGTTTATAAATTTCATTTTTTTTCTTCTTGTAACATAGTTTTCTGAGTGGGGGTAGAACTTTTTTTTCATGTCAAATCTCCCTTAGGTCATGAATGTCAATATGGTTAAGGAGGGTACTTTAATTATGGTTACAACCCTCTCTCAACTCTATTACACCAAAACACAAACCTTGACAAACAAGGCTGCTACACTACGAAGCAAGTTGAGCAAAGCACTACCAGGGGTGTAGTAGATGCCTACAAGTGGTGGGTAGGAATGCTACAATTTGTACAAAATTATGTCAAAATAATGAGTGAGCATGTGATATGACTTTTGCTGGCATCATTAAAAAGCAGGCATTATTACGCTTTTTTTCAGTGACTCATTATGACTAAACTCATTTTGTCTGCTCCACTAAACAGTCTGCCATTTATTGATTACTCGAACTTAATCAGAGGATCATTAAAAATTAAAAGCATTTTATCATTTCACCAATAGCTAGTAAAATATTTAACTCTTTTATTATTTATTTTTTTATTTTATATATATCTTTTATTTTATATATATCTATATTTTATTTTTATATTTTATATATATTATTACATCTAATAAGGCCGCAAACAACCACTTTTAGAATTGGAAGTTACTGGAAGAGGAAATACAAAGTTTATAAAGAAAGATAATGATTAACAGACAACTTATTAGATTGCAAATTATATGAATTAGGAAAACAAGTAAAAGGAAGCGAATTCCAAAAAACTGATGTTTTAGGGGAAAAAAAAGACAAATAAAAATTTTTGGAGCACTTAGGAACAGACACAGTAAAAGGATGAGACTTTACAAACAATACTCTGTTTAATTCACTAAACTTTTATATACAACACTTTTTGTTTTTTGCTTTTTTGTTAATTCACCTCCCAACGGCCCAGAAGGCCACTACAGACGAGGCGGCTACTTAATTGTGGTTATAACCCTCTCTTAACTCTATAACTCCGAATCACGAAACTTGACGAACAAGGCCGCTGCGCGGAGAAACAAGTTGAGCGTGGTACTACCAGGGACGTGGTGGGGACTTAGCGCTGTAAACATCATTAAAGTGCTGTTGTTTTTCCTCCATGGACAACACTAATGTTAAATTTTGGGAGAATTAAACATAAGTGTTTTTCTTTTTAGGTAAGGATTTTACAAGACACTTAACTAATAATAACCCAGTTATGTACTAATTGCAGGTAATCATCTCAGATAAGTCACATTTTATGTTGCCAGAGCAGGTGGGCAAACTCAATTTGTCAGGGATTGGGTTAGGTCATATATACACACCTAGATATTGGCATTGGGATGAGTAATTGACAAGCAGTGATATATATATATATATATATATATATATATATATATATATATATATATATATATATATATATATATATATATATATTAGTAAAAAATCACTTCACAAAAATTTTTTTTCAATTTACACTGTGCTTCATCAATAAAGACTCATCAGAAATGTGCGTATATATATATATATATATATATATATATATATATATATACATATATATATATATATATATATATATATATATATATATATATATATATATATATATATATATATATATATATATTTATATATATATATACATATATATATATATATATATATATATATATATATATATATATATATATATATATATATATATATATAGATATAGATATATAGATAGATATATATATATATATATATATATATAAACTCTTCCTGATGATCCAGCAATGGTGAAACTTAAAGTTTAAGACAAAAGTTAGATAAGTGTTTTTTACTAATTTAGTTTATATATATATATAAATATATATATATATATATATATATATGTATATATATATATATATATATATATTTTTGAAAATATATATGTAAATATATACAAATATATATTTATAATATATATATTTTCAACAGCATTGTAGTAAATACCTACTCAGGAAATATAAGAAAGCTTTAACACTGGTACATTGTTATTAATTGAAAAAACCTCTGAATTATTCTTACCATTTTCTGTACACTTGCCGAAAGTTTAAGAGAAATATAAACAAGTTCATTGCTCAGAGAGTCGTTTAACGCATCTTGTGATGAGTAATTATATATCTTACAACCACCCAAATTGGAATAGATACCCATTACAGCTTTAATAGGTCTAATCTGACAAAGACACTCCATCGGTATATCACCTGTTTTGAAATGCAATAGTACTGCATATATAGACTATTAACAGACTTATTAAAACAACCATAAAACAATATTTTAAAAACAATTTATTATTAGTTATATTTTAAACGTAGTTGTATTTTTTTATTTAATTGGTTTGCTGTTAAATGCAAGTTAGTTGATTGGTGTGCCATTAAATTCTACCTACCTTTCAAATCTTCAATCAGGCAACTTTTTTTTGTATCTGTTACCACTATAAATATACATGAAGCATATTTACATAATATGTATTTACATATTTGATTTTAGCTTTTTAAAATAAAAAAGAAGATAATTATTGTAATATTTGTAGTGCGGTAGTTGTAAAGCGGTAGTGTTGTAGTGGTAAAGCGCTTGCTTCATAAGCGAGAGGTTCCAAGTTCGATCCCAACCATGTTCTTGGTAGTACCGCACTCAACTTGTTTCTCCGCGCAGCGGGGCCATAGCGGCAAAAGTATAAGATTTAGCAGGGGTTGATAGTTATAATACATTACATATTATAATTTTATGCTTACATTTAATATTTATTTAATGCAGGCATATATGTATATATTTTTAAACTCTACTTCCAACAAGATTGCAAGCAACTACTATAAAGTTAAAACCATTAATTTAATTACAAATTATTCGTTTTTTAAATACCGCAAAAAGGCAAATTTAATTGACTATTTGAATGTCTGAATGTTTTTAATAATAAAAACAATGTTTTAACTTTTATTTCTTTTAATAAAATGTTTCTTTTTAATTTTTTTTTTGAAATGTTATATATATATATATATATATATATATATATATATATATATATATATATATATATATATATATATATATATATATATATTTATATATATATATATATATATATATATATATATATATATATATATATATATATATATATATATATATATATATGTATGGGTAAAAATTTATGAAATCATCCAAAAAAATAATTTTCGACACCCTTACATCTCAGAATTTGTTTATTTTTACACCACTTGCAGTCCATATCAAAAAATTAATAACTGCGAAAATTTTAGTTAAAAATACCAATGGGTTCATTCACCTCCTCAAGGCCAATACCAATGGGTGAATGAGGTGAACTTGGCCTTGAGGAGGTGAATAACAAAAAAAAAAAAAAAAACCTTACTAGGATTGTTGTTGTCAGATTTTTATGAAGGAAAAATTATTATTTTTATAGGTATTCTTCTATGTAAATGTTAGACATCTAGACTTGGCGAGCTGCCTGACCTGATTTGTCTGTAAGCTCTTAGCATTTTTACAGACACTTTCAATGTCTTAATTATAGTTTTGATAAAGTCATGGATAAAGTTGAATGATTTTGATAAATTATTAAGCTTTTTGTAAATTTACAACACTATTTTCCTTTTGGCTCAGTTTTTTGGGTGCAGTTTGGGTGTTTTTGTTTTGAGTTTTTTCAGTTTCATACTTGTTTCACACATTTGTATTACATACATGCGGTAGTGGTGTAGTGAGCACTCGCTTCATAAGCGAGAGGTTCCGAATTCGATTCCTACCACATCCCTGGTTGTACCGCGCTCAACTTGTTTCTCTGCGCAGCGGCCTTGTTCGTCAAAGTTTGTGTTTTGGAGTTATAGAGTTAGGAGAGGGTTATAGCTACAAGTAGCCTCCTCATCGGTAGTGGCATTGGGGAAGTGAATTACAAAAAAAAGAAAAAAAAATTGTAATATCATACATTTGTAGTTTCATACCTTTGTAATTAAACCTTGCGGGAATGAGTTGAACCCTTTTAGATTTTTTTTTATACATTTTCATTGTTGTTGTTTTTTTCAACTCCATATTTTTATTTAAAGTTTTAGTTATGAGTAAGAACTTTATATTTTTTAGTGATTATACCAAACAAAAATTCCAATGTTTCTTCCAAAGAAGGTAATTATTTAAATTGTTTTACTCTTTGTTTGCTTTAAAATAGGAAAATTTTTTATGTTAAATAATTTCCTTTCATTAAATTTTTACTTTTTCATTTAAATTTCAACTTTTTTCATTAAATATGCGTTTTTAATGTTTACTTCAGTCGCTTATTTTATTATTGTTACTAATCATCAATTTTGTTCATTACTGGCTTATGTAAATTCATATCTCATTGGTCGCTTTAAAACAATAATTTTTATGCAATGCTCACTTAATAATTCACTGATGAATAACAAAAATTTCTTGTATTACTATATTAAGTTTTTATCTGGATTATTTAAAATAAATTTCTTATATAATTTACTAAGGTTGATATAGATAAAACAAAAATTGCAATTAACTGTTTTATTCTTATTTAAAACTATAAATAAGACCCCATGTTGATGGTAAAATCATTAACAAGAAGATAGCTTGTTGTCAAGGTGAAGTCTTCATGTTGCTCAAGTTTAATTTCGTGATACTATTGTTTTGAGATATATTTCAAAAAATGTGCTTTAACTGCAGTTTTTTTAAGATTTTTATGAAGGCCACCTTGACTTCTAAAGTGTTTACACAATAAAATAAAATAATAAGATGTTAAATGAATTCACCAAATACGTTATAATTCCTATATGAAGCAGTATCACAATTTATATAGTAATGATAAATAACTCTTTATTTTGGTAGCTAACAAAAACAAATCCCATCTGTTATGAATGTTTTTTTTATTGTTAAACATTTATGACTTATCTAGATATATCTAGATAGACTATCGATTTTGTAGGTGGTTTTAGGGGAATCAATTACTAAAGGGAGGCTTTTATATATTTTCAGCCCGTAATAAATTTATAAATAACGTTCTTTTGTGAAGTGTTCACTACTTTTAATTGTTCTTGAGGCCTTGACCTCACTACTTTTAATTCACTACTTGTTCACTACTTTTAATTGTTCTTGAGGCATTCACCTCCTCAAGGCCCTTTTAATTGTTCGGAAAGTATGCTTGCAATTGAACAAGAACAAGTTTAAAACAAACTTATCAAAATTATCATTCTAACTCACTTGAGGCTTTTTTTTTTTTTTTGAGTTTTGTTGCTGAAGTTTAGAGTCATGATGCTACTGTTTTGAGAAAGGCTTATTTCAACAATAAAAAATGTGCATTTCTTTTTACTATATTTTTTAAGTTACTGTGTTTTTTAAATTGCGTTTTAAGTTAAAAAAAAATGTTCTGAAAAAATTGTTACATGCTTAGACAACCAAGGCATGTGGCTGAACAGCTTTCCTGGGAAGGCCTGGATTATATTTGATTTTTCAAAATTCCAAGTGCAATAGCTTAAAATTAATAGCTTTATAAACACAACAAAGTTTTCTTTTAAATCTACAAATCATAAAAGTAGACTATTTTATATTCATATAATTTTTTGTTATCTGCATTATTTAGGTTAAATTGCAGCGGTTTAGAAATTATAACCTTATAAACATGACAATATATCCTCCTCAATTTACGTAATAAAAAAAACTACTTTAAGACATAATTTTTTCTTACTTATAAAAAGTGTCTTATTATTTATAGAAGTATTTTCAGGATAGTTCTATTTTTAAAAAGGTTTTTTATTAACTTTTATCATATTTGAGAATTATGTCTAAATAATAATGTCTAAACTAAATTCTCCTCGACTTTGAAAAAATCTAAAAATTTCTAAAAAATGCCAAAATAAAGTTAATGTAAGTCTTTTTACAACATTTTATTTAATTTGCTTTCCTGTCGGTTTGTTTATTTGTTGGTATCCGCGCAAAATAAACATGAAGTCAGCAGTAATAATAAAAGAAATAGTTAAAAAAGTAATTAACAATTAACGCAAAACAGACTTTATTTAGCATAAATAAAAAAAAAACGTTAAGAAAAGTAATTTAAACAAACAATAAACAACAAACTTATTGAGCTTTAGTTTGGCGTAAATAAATATAATCGCTGTTGAAAAATAAAAAAAATATATTAAAAAACTTTTTAGAAACAACATTTTAAAAATGGACTGAAAAATAAAAAATAAATTATTTCCGGGACCCAAGGACTTTTTGTGCATACTCAACCAGAAATATCCAACTAAGTACAACTCGTTTTTTTTGGCGCCTAGTATTTTCAGTTATTGACTTTAATGGATATTTCAGGTTTTGTACATACACTAAGTCCTTAGATACCACGAAATAGTTTATTTTTTATTTAATAATCCATTTTAAAAATGTTGTTTTTAAAAAGTTTTTTTTATATTTTTTTAATTCTATTTATTTGCACGTCTTTACAGGTTAGTTTTCTGATTAACTACTATTCTCTGCAATTAAACATTCATTTTTTGCTGAACAAACAGTTTTTGAAATCCTTATGTGTTTGACCGTATTTATGGCATTCACTAGCATTATGACATTTTTGTGATAAGAACAAACACAGTCAGTATGTGTATCATCTGCACCTTTTTTTTTTTTGAACATCAGTAAGATTGAATGTCAGTCAGATCAGGTTATCCTGCTACTGGTAACATGTAACCCAGTACAATCTGCTTTATGTCATGCTGCCTTTTAGGATACGCCTTTTTAGGCAAAGGCTAGGAGATGCCAACTCCGATTTAAAACACCCCCTACCTTAGGGCTCTTGATTGAGTAAAGGCTAGAGATGGTGTCTGGATAAAAATACTCATCTTGGGCAGATGTTAAATGCACCCAGCTACTGTCTTGTAGAAGGCCTCCTAGGCAAAGACTTAAGTGGTAAACAGATTCTATTTGTGGACCAGCCTCGCACCCTTTCTTCATCTATTAGGCTGGCGCAGATGTATTTTAATACATTGTTTCCAATTTAGGATGTTAAATGCTGGATCTCCTTGACTCAATGCATAAGTTTTGCTTGTGTCTCTGTTTTTATGACTAGGCAACTCATTGTATTATCTCCTAATGATAATGCAGCTCTAAAACTCAGTTTTATGGTTCTGAAGCCGGCTGGTAGTCAGGTTTCCCGAACTCTGTGGTAGCTCTCTGAGAGGCTGATTCCATCAACAGCTGAAAAATATCAAAGTATTAACAGTGCCATGTTGCACATACATGGTGTCCCTGTTTTGTACTTTTGGTGTGCATTGTGGAGGCCACATTTGGAGCCCTTTGTTAAGGCTTAGGGTTTATTAGTAGTAATGAGGCAATTGCTTGGGCTATTAAACGGTCTTCTGAGTACTATCTATGCTTTGAGTCAAGTTCTTCAATCCAATTTAAAAATAAATTATGTACCAAAAACTATAAAACACAAAAAATCATCATCACCGAGTTCTCTGAACCTATGATTCACTAATATTCATGGTCTTTAAAGTAACTTTTCTTCTGTTGAGTCTTATCTCTTGCAAAGTTCACCAGACCTACATGCTCCTAATGAGACTAATTTGAGTTCGGCTGTCTCATCTTGTGATCTTAGTGTTGATGGTTATCTTCCTCTAATTCGTAAAGACTCCAATAGTCACATGCTTGGCATCGGCATTTACATTCGTAAGAATTCACCCATTTGTCGTGAAACTAGGTTTGAATCCACAGACTATTCTTTTAAGTGCTTTCGTTTAGCACCACTTCACTCTATTGCCTTTCTCTTTGTTCTATTACGCTCTCCTTCATCTCAAGACTGCACACTTTTTGACATTATTTCTGATCATATTGACCAAGCCCTCTCTCTTTATCCATCAGCTAATATAGTTGTTGTCAGTGACTTTAATGCTCACCACTCTGAATGGCTTGGCTTTAGTGTCAGTGAATTGGCAGGCAATAAAGCCCACAACTTTTGCCTTTCTCAATCCCTAACTCATATAGTCAACTTTCCAACCCGCTATCCAGACAACCCGGATCATTTACCTTCTCTACTCGACTTATGTCTTGTTTCTGATCCTAGTCAGTGTTCAGTTTCTCCACATTCACCCTTAGGTTCTTCTGATGACAGTTTAATCTTTCTAAAACCTATATCTCATTTTTCTTCATCACCTGAATCCCCCTATTATCGAACCTCTTACAACTACAGTAAAGCTGACTGGGATTCTTTCCGTGATTTTCTTCGTGATGGCCCTTGGGTAGAAATCTTTCGTCTTCCTGTCGACTAATGTGCTTCTTGCATAACTTCGTGGATTCAGGCTGGCATGGAATCTTTTATTCCCTCTCGACGACTCCAGGTCAGGCCTAGGAGTAACAGATGGCACTTTCCAGAGTGCTGGAAAGCCGCATCTGTTATTCCTATCTTCAAAAATTCTGGAGAGCGATCTGATTCATCTAACTACTGTCCCATAAGTCTTCTTCCTATCATAAGCAAGGTTTTTGAATCTTTAATTAACAAACACTTGATTTCTCATCTTGAATGTAATAACTTACTTTCTTACCATCAATATGGATTTCGATCTTCTCGTTCTACAGCTGATTTGTTAACAAAAATAACTGACAGGTTTTATCGTGCTTTAGATAAAGGTGGAGAGATTAAGGCCATTGCTCTTGACATTTCAAAAGCTTTTGATAAAGTTTGGCATGCTAGTCTTCTCCATAAGCTTCCTTCTTATGGTGTATCCGGCAACATCTTTAAGATCATTGAATCCTTCCTTTCCAATCGTAGCATAAATGTTGTCCTCAATGGACAACACTCTTCTTCTTATTCTGTAACTTCAGAGGTTCCTCAAGGTTCTATCCTTGGCTCTATACTCTTTTTAATTTACATTAACAATCTTCAAGATATTCTCACATCTAAGGTGGCATTGTTTGCTGATGATACTTTCATTTATTCTTGTTGTGATAAGAAACCATCACCCTCTGATTGCTTGGAGGGGGCATTCGAGCTTGAAAAGGATCTCACTTCTGCTACAGCATGGGGCTTACAGTGGCTGGTGAACTTTAATTCAGATAAAACCCAATTTTTTTCAGCCAATTGTTATCGCAATAATTTAGATCTTCCTATATTTATGATGTACTCGATGAGTCACCTACTCTTCATCTTCTAGGATTAACTCTTACTTCCAATCTTTCTTGGAAACCATATATCAAATCAGTTGCAAAATTAGCATCTGCTAAGGTTGCATCTCTTTATCGAGCTCGTCACTTTCTTACTTCGGATTCTATTCTCTATCTCTATAAATCTCAAATCCAGCCTTGTATGGAATACTGTTGCCATATCTGGGGCGGTTCTTCTAATGATGCCCTTTCTCTTTTAGACAAGGTGCAACAACGCATTGTAAACATAGTTGGACCTGCTCTTTCAGCCAACCTCCAACCATTATCACATCGTCGTTATGTTGTTTCTCTTTCTCTTTTCTATAAATTCAATAATGGACACTGCTCTAAAGAGCTAGCATCTCTTGTGCTATCTACTATAATTCATTCTTGTGTTACTCGTCATTCAATTAAGTGTCATCCTTTTTCTGTGACTATTCCTAAGTGCTCCAAAAACGCTTATTCGTCTAGTTTTTTTCTTTGAACATCAGCTCTTTGGAATTCGCTTCCTTCATCTTGCTTGCATGTTCAAGGAAAAAAACTAGAAGAAAAAGAGTTTTTAGAGCATTTTGAAACAATCACAGAAAAAGGATGAGATTTAATTGAATGACGAGTAACACGAGAATGAATATTAGTAGATGGTGTAAGAGATGCTAGCTCTTAAGAACAGAGGAAGAATAAAGCTAGATAAGGAGATGCAACCTTTGCAGATGCTAGTTTTGCAACGGATTTGATACATGGTTTCTAAGAAAGATCAGAAGTAAGAGTTTCTCCTAGGAGATAAAGGGTAGATGACTTATCTAGTACATTGCTGTTCATAAATATAGGAAGATCTAAGTTGTTGCGATAAAGGTTGGCTGAAAAATATCGAGTTTTATCTTAATAAAAGTTCACCAGCCACTGTTAGTGGCTGGTGAACTTTACATGGTTAAACATGAGTTCACCAATGCTGTAGTAAAAATGAGATTCTTTTCGAGTTCAAATGCCCCCTCCAAGCAATCAGAGTGTGTTGGCTACTTATCATGACAAGAATAAATGGTAATATCATCATTGAATGATGTCACCTTAGATGTGAGATTATCTGGAAGATAGTTAATGTAAATTAAAAAGAGTACAGGGCCAATGAATAAGCCTTGAGGAACCTGACAAAATTCTTTTTTGTTTACGAATGTTCTTTACAAAAAGAAATTTTCCCATATATAGTTTGACATCACTTAAGTTAATACTTAACTGTATGTTTTAATGATTTTGAATGAAATTTGAATGAAACTATTTTTAATCATAACTTTTTACTCTTTAAATGAAACTGCGTCAAGATTTTCTAAATTAAAAGAGTAGCATAAAGCTTCCATTTGTCTAAAACTTTAGTTTGTTATATTTTAAGATAATAATAATGGAATATTTAACTTTTACATCTACTTTCTTGTGATTTTATTTGTGTTAAATGTATCAAGTTTTATGCAATATTAAATTTAACATTTCTGTAATTTTTTTTTTTTTCATTTTAATTAAGCAATTTTTTGTCATTCATAAAAATATTTATTGAGGGTCATCTATAAAGTAGGTCATGCTAAATTTAATTTTAAAATAATAGTATGATCATTTGCTCTCTTGCGTGGAGATTTTCATTACACATAAAGCACTTTAGAATTTGCATTACTTTAATTCTCTGTGTGGAAGCCAATAATATCCTTCTTCTATTTTAAAGTTGGATTTTGTGTGATTTACTAAATGGTTAAAGTATATCACAGTAAGTTTACCTATAAACTATGAGCAGTTTTTTTTTTCGATCCCTCCTTTTCCCTGGTAGTTCCACGCTTAATTTGTTTCTTAAGGCAGCCTTATTTGTCATGATTTGTTAAATTGTTGTTAAAATTTTCTAACGTGCTCCAAAACATTTACTTGCAAAAGTTAGCCATAGCATTGTTTCTATTTATAGTCTCTTATCATCACAAGACTTCAAAGCTAAAGGAATGGGGAGTATCATAACTCTTGATGCTCCCCATTCCTTTAGCTTTGACAGTTTCTTTATATTCTAAAACTTTTGTTTATCAAGTATTTTTTTTCAAATATTGAGTTTTTTCCTTGTACATCATTTGGTATTTTCTCTTTGATATTTTTTAACTCATAAAATTTGCAGTTTACTTTTGTCTTTTGTGTTTGTCTACTGCTTTCTTGAGCTTTTTCTTTTTTTTTCTTTCTTGAACTTCTATTCTGGACTCTATTTTTTTGGTGTCTTTTAACTAAGGTAATTATTGTATAATAACAATAATAATGATAATTTTAAACTTCATTATAATGTAATATTAATGCTTTTGATGTCAGGGAACTTTTTATGATACCTTTGATACCTTTATGATAACCTCCTATGAACCTTATGATAACCTCTTATGAACCTTATGATAACCTCTTATGAACCTTATGATAACCTCCTATGAGCTTTATGATAGCCTCCTATGATCCTTATAATAACCTCCTATGAACTTTATGATAATCTTCTATGAACCATATGATAACCTCTTATGAATCATATGATAATCATTCATACTTTGATGTTAAAGTTTTTATAGGAGTTATTTTTATTTTTTTTTGATTTGCTAAAGATGAGCTTTTTATAGCTTAATTTAATTTTTAGTAAGGATTTCTATAATTTAAAAAAATTTTATAAGAAATTTCGGTAAAAAAAAAAAAGAAAGGTTTTTATTAGCAATAACTTTAATCAGTTATAATTAAAAAGTTTGTTTGAACAACTTTATGCTTAAGTAAGACATAATAACAATTTAAAAAGATTATCAAATATAACATTAACTTAAAATAAACTTCTGTTTAACTTCAACACTTAATAACTACAAATAAAAATCATAAAAATTAATTTAATTCATAATATTCGCTATATAATATTGATGTATGTATAATATAGACTATACATATTCTTAATATTTTATTTTACCAAATTTTTTATGTTGAGATGTTTTAGTACTTTATTAGATGCATTAATATTAAATATTTTAGGAAGTTTAAAATTTAAAAAAAATTAAATTAAAAGATCAGACAAAGTTGTTTAACTTTATAAACCCTTTTTAATATGTTTATATGTTTTTTTTATTTGTTTTTTAATGTTATTCACCTCTGCAAGACCAAGGAGACCAATACAATAAAGGAGGCAATTTAAAAATCTTTTTGTTATTATTATTGTGGTTACAACCCTCTCAGTCAACTTCAAAACATGTAACTTGACAAGTGAGGCTGCTTTGCAAAGTAAAAAGTTGTGTAATAGCCTTTAATAAGGTTTTGCTAGAAGTCATAACTTCAATAAATAATACAGTAAAAAAAAAAGTTGGTTCGTAGTGATAATTTAAAGCGAAAATTTTGTCAACATGAAAGCGATTAAAAAAAGTTTATATATAGAAATAATAACAAATAAAATGTGTAACAAATAAAATAACATTAACTCTAAAAAAAAGTTTGTTAAAATGATTTCAATCTCAAGTCAATAAAAATCAACTTTACAAAAAATTATTTAAATTCTTTAGATTTAATATAAAATATATTTTGATAATCATTTTATGCTTGTATAAAATTGTAGTAATAATGATTAGCATCATCATGATCATGAACATTAGCAAAATCATGATTATGACTGTAATAGAAATTGTTTTGTTTTATTTAGATCTGTTGAGGGTGTCAGATGAACTAAAAAAATATTATCTTAAATTTTATTGGAAAATTTGCGAACTTCAACCGCTATCAAAAGCATCTGTAAATGTTGACCTGATACAAAAATTTGTTGATCTATGTATTGTAGATGCAGTGAATGCTCAAGAGGAACGCTTAGTAAATGCTGTTTTTAGTGTTGAACGAAAGAAATTTCTGGAAAAGCAAATGCGTTACACACCAATTCCATATAGTGATATATTTACGAAAGAAAAATCAACAATATTAATATCTGGAATAGCTGGTATTGGGAAAACATGGTTGCTTAGAAAATGTTTGCTTGATTGGTCAAATGGTTTAATTTGGAATAATGTTGAACTAGTTTTTTATTTGGAATGCAGGAGACTTAATCAATATCCAAATATTTCTAACATATATGAATTACTAAATGTTTTCTACAAAGATATTATAAAGGACTTTAAATTTAGTAATCATACTGCACTATTTATAATTGATGGGTTAGATGAATTCAAATATATCAATGAGTTAATAAATCCAAGTTTGACTTGTAGTTATCCAATTGTTAATGCTTTAGAAGAAATTCAAAAATACAAACATGTAATTGCTGGTAGAGTTTATGCAATAGATCAATACCAAAGTATTTCTACAGAACATAGCAATAAGTTAACCATTCAAATAATGGGGTTTAATGAAAATGGAATAAATAACTATGTAGAAAATCATGTTGTGGAAGAAAAAAAAGAAGTTGTAAAAACAACTTTAAAGGAATTTCCAATTGCAAAAGCCATGGCATCTGTTCCATTTTATTTATCTTCCATGTGTAAAATTATTAGTGATTCGAATAAAATTGATGAAAATTCATTCTTGACAATGACAGATTTGTATACAAATATTTTTTTATACTTTTTGCGAAAACACATTATAAGAAACAATAAATTTATGTATGAGATAATGGAAGAAAGTTCCAATAAAAAATATATTTTAAATATTTGTAAAATTGCATATAAAATGTTTGTTAACAATAAAATAGTTTTTTCCAAAGATGAAATTCAAGCTTTTATTAATGACTTTGACAGAAACGAAGGTAATTTTTTTGGATTTATAGAAAGGATTGTAACTGATCTCGGTTGTTATTATCAGTTTGCACACTTGACAATAATGGAGTTTTGTGCATCTGTATATGCATATAATTGTTTAAGTAGTGATGAGATTATGGCTGGTGAGAAGCTGAAGAATTGCTTGTCAATGATTTGTGGATTAGCTAATAAAAACCCAAACAGTTTATTAAGGTTTCTTGTTAACCTGGATCCTTCAAATAAATCCTATAAAGAATCTTCACTTTTGATTACTATTTTGGGTAAGTTTAAAAAATTTTGTTTCATTTTTGTGAGCCTATTTTAGATAAACATTCAGGTGTTCAACAAGATGTAAATAAAATAGAGCAGGAGTTCCTAACCCTGTGGCCCCGAGCACCATGGCTCCTGTGGAATGATTTGTATGTACCAGCCCCTATTCAACAGTGAAAGTTTTTTTTCATAAATATTAATAAAAATGTTAAATATTTTTAGTTATTTGTTAGAATTTTTTTTTGAGTGCCTAAGTTTATTAAATACATTCAAATGTTTGTGATATTGTGTGTATGAGTGCTTTCTTTGCTGGCAGTACTTGTCACTACTTGTCTAGTTGTGAGCCAGACACTAGCCTGGAATGGGATTGCTTTTCGCACATCACTTCTTGTACATGCTAAAAACCTGAAGTAGCTACATGCTTGTACCACCTCGATTAAAAATAGGTGGTGCCCGCCACCCTACCAATTTATTAGAGTGTGCTCTAAAGTACAAAAAGGTTGGGAACCCCTGATACAAAGCTTTTTACTTTATTTTTGTTTTTACAATATATTGGATGGTATAAAATATTATTTTATATTTGATATGTTTCAGAATGATAGGCAAGTTTTCTAAAAAAATTCAAAGATATATACTTTATCTAATTTCACAAAAAATTATTATTTGTGTGATATATATATATATATATATAAATCCTTAAAAATTAATTTTCCCTTAATTAATTAATTTAACCCTTCAAATATTTTTTCATATATTTACTTACATAAAAGTATGTTTTTTGTGGACAAAATATCTTTTTTATTATCATTAATAAATATTATAAATAGTTGTAGAGTGTTTAATAAAATATTTTGTTTTTGTTTTAGTAAATATAAGTATTTTATAAAAATTGTTCACAAGATAAATTTATGTCTTGAGTTCACTTTTATGAGCCTTTTAACAACTAACAAAAATTCTTTTCTTAGCATGAAATCACTTTTAAAACCCCTTCGAAAAGAAATTTAAATTTTTTTCCTTATGGAAAAAAAAACCTAATCAAAAAACCTTTAGAGAGCAATTATTATTTTAAACTATGTTTTTTAAGAACAAGCGCTAACTTTTGTAATAACATTTTGAACAAATAACTTGGAAACAATAATTTTTCTAAAATAAAGTCGTTATCATTTTTAAAAGATTGTTCATAAATTTTATTTGTTTTTTTTTTTTTATTTATATTGTTTTTATTTCTATAATTGTTTCTTTTGTATGCTGAATTTAAATCTTTAAACAATTTTTATGGTTTAAAATTTTTTTTATAAACAACATCGACTTCAAACAATAATTGTTTCTTAAAGAAATATTACAGTTCTTATTGTCAAAATCAACACAAAATTAAAAATGAATTCCTAAAAAAAAATTTTTTAGGTAAAACAATTGATTTCTTCATTTCCTAATTTGCTCCTGCAAAGTATTATTTTAACACCACTAAAAAAAGCATAAAATGGTTTTTAATTTATAATGGTTTTATTATGTTTTTTTATTCTTTTACTTGTTGTAAATAACTTACCCAGTATTTTTTCATCTTATTTGGCATTTTAAATAATTTTATGTCCAATGCTAGGTTATTAGACTGAATATTAACATCTAAATTATGATGTGTGGTTGAACTCACATCATTCTGTGTTTATTTGCAGAAGAAAGTGTGTGCATGTATATTTATTTTTAAATTACTTCTTCACAAATAAATTTGCACCATTTGTAAAATACCATCTTAATGTTTTGCTAAATTGTTCAAAAGAAACACAGTTTTTATATAATTTGATTATAACCCACAATGGCAACCAGCAAGTTGTACTTTTTTGTACTTTGTAAAAGTTGAAAAGGACAAAATAAAACACATTCCCAGTTTTATTTTATTACAAAAGCCAATGTTATAGTATAAACAAAAATATCAGAGTAGGGTTTACTTTATTTTGATAAATTTATACAAAAAAATAAAATGGGTATTTTTCCGAGATGTATAAATGGTAAAATAATACATCAGCTAACGGCCTAGTAGTATACAAGTAGGTGTGAGTCCTTATTGTGTTAAACATCTAAGAGTCTAAATCTAGATCTTGGTCTTGTGAAAAGTCTTGTTTTTGGTCTTGGGTTGACTTTGTGATGCCTTGGTCCAGATGTTGGTCTTAAAGTCTTATAGGTCTTGAGCAATAATTAATTGGTCTTGACTACATCTCTTGACTACATCTGGTGCCTAGAAGGCACATTTTATCATTTATATTTAAAAAGCCATAGTTTTGCAGAATATTGTAATATAATCTCATAATGCAATATAGTCTCCTAACTATGCAGACATAACATTACACTGTCTGCAAGGAAAATATAACAATTTTTTGTGTTGCTCTTTACAAGACTAAGTATAACTATAAAGTTGAAGGTGTTTTTGCTAACCATTTTACCCTGAAACTAGGATATCAGATTATAAACAACAATTTCATCAGTATTCGGCATTGAAAATAATAATATATGTTTTTTTTAGTTTGATTTTCAGCAGTTTTGGTTGAAAAAGGTAAGTCAAAGAAGATAAATCTCTTCTTTTATTTACCTTAGTCTTTAAATAAAATCTTCTGCAGTTATGATCTCATTTTTTGCTTAAATGAAATACAAAGAAATATTTTTCTTATATTCTGTCTCTTTTCCCTTTAGGCATGTTTTTTTTTTTTTTTTTTGCAGATCTGTCACAAGGCCAGCCATTTTTTGTACACTGCTCAGTTTTAATAACAAATAAATCTCTATCTTTTGGTAATATTACAGTTCTTTTTCTATCAAACTCTGATATTTCATTTTCTTTAGCATTGATTTTCTCAGGGCTTTCTTATTTTTTGCATAACCGTGCCTTCCTCCTTTTTATTTATAGCCTGCTTTAACTTTTTTTTATTGTATGTCATTTCTGGATTCTTTTCATAAGTTTATGACATCTTAGTAATGTAATTTAGGCCTTAAAACAAATTTGCATTGATTACCCATTTTACCCCAGACAAGATAAATTTAAATAGTTTTGTTAGTAGTAGACAGAGCAACAAATATTTTTATGAATTTTAGTTTTTGATGATAATACGGAAAATATTTCATAAGTCCTTAATAATCCTATACATTATTTTCCCATATCTTGCACAATATAACATTACATAATATTGTAATGTAAACATATTTACCAATGTGGTTGTGGTGTACTGGTGGAGCACTTGCCTCATAAGTAAAAGGTTCCGAGTTCGATCCTTAACACGTCCCTGGTAATACAGTGCTCAACTTTGTCAAGGTGTTTCGGAGTTAATAGAGGGTTATAATTTCAATTATAGTAGCCTCTTTGACTGTAGTTGCTTACTCAGCCTTGGGAAAATGATTTAACATTAAAAAAAAAATCTGTATTGAATTTTAAATTTTAACTTTTTATATACAGTGGTGGCCAAAAGTATGGAAACTTTTCAAAAATGCTTTTTATTTATTTATAAAAAATGCAACACTTACTACATATTATGCATATGTTTATTGAAGTCGTAATACAACTTTTTAATAAAATAAAACATTTTTTTTTTATTAACATATACAAAAAAAATTAAATTTTTAAATTAGGCCTAAGTAAACTATGATGAACTAACAAAGATGTCAATTCTAACACGTTTTAATTCTAAATGATTAGACTTGTTTATGTTTAGTGACAAGTTTGAACAAGTTTCCATACTTTTGTCCAATCGAAATTAAGAAATATTAGTATGTAATAAAATGTCTTAGAAAAGACAAGTTCAAACTTGTAGTATATATAAAGTAGACTATTGCAAGTACACTCGGGTTAAATAATTTTGATTTTATTTAATACAAATAAAAAAAAATGTAATTTTGAAAAAAATTCCATACTTTTGGCCACCACTGTATATATATATATATATATATATATATATATATATATATATATATATATATATATATATATATATATATATATATATATTTGCAACTTTTCACACAAAAAATCATGTTTTTACAGTGTAAAAATTAGAATAAAATCAGTTGTAATCATAAAATGTAAGTTGTAATAACACAGTTGTAATAATTTTAATCATACCAATTAATTTCAAGGAAAATGTTAATTTAATATGGCTAATATGCAAAAAGAAGATTGATTTATTTGTTTCACATGTTAAGAAATTGGAGAATGCTCAGGCTGACAAAATTAAGTCAAAATTTGTACTTCCTTGCAACCAAAACAAGCTATTGTTTGTTTTCTATGGTTCATAATCAAACTTGCCTATATTAGGAATGTAGCAGTGGAATTAATTATGATAATTCAAAAGAATCAAGATTAATTAATGCAATAGATTAGAAATCAATATTTTTGTGTGTGTTTGGAATATTTCTTGCTAAATTAGACCCGATTAAAATTGTTTACTTCCGTTGCTATTTTATGTGAATCCTATTAGAGGATTACATCCAATTAAGATTATGTGGATCCTATAAGATTTCATCATTTATTTTAATGAAATTTTCAAAGCACATTACTTTGTTTTAATGTTACCATTAATTTTTCTTAAAATTTGCCTTAAAATGTGCATACTTGAATATTTTGAGTAAATCAAAAAATACAATAGATGCGTTTTGCAAATTTATGAAAAAATTTAAATCCTGCATTTTTTTAATATATCTATTACTTTTAACTGATTTTATGATAAATACTTGATAAATAATCTTAGTTCAAGAAAGCAGCGTAAACAAAATTATTTGTATATAAAAGTCTTTGTATAAAACAATTGTTACCACATGTAATAAATTTTTATCTTTTAGATTTATTTTCTTTCTATTGATTTATAAATCGATTCAAAAGACACTTATACTGAAATAACTTGACTGAACTTTTTTTCTAATGGATCATTTGTTAACTGTTACTTTTAAAGAGTAATTTTTCTTTCTTATTGATTAAATTGAAGTTAATTCTGTTGATGTGACTTCTATTGATATATGGTTGCTATGGTTATGATTATGGGCGATTTTGTGTGAAAACATCCAATTTTTTTTATAAAATGCAACTCTAAGTCTTAGATTTTGTAGATTTTTACACCACTCAAAGACTTTGATAAGTTACAAATATTCCCAAAATTTTATCATCTAATTCCAAACTTTTTCAAAGATATTACTTTTCAAACTTTGCCTTGAAAATGTGTTTTTGAATAGTTTAGTTATGTTGTTACAAAGAATTGGAGAGGTCTTTTCCTAAACAGAAAAAACATCTCAAATTAACTTAGGTTTGTTACTTATAAATCAGGAATTGTGAAAAAAAAACGAATAACTCCTAAGAGCTTAATACGCAGAAGTTGGTGTTTAATAATTTTTGAAAACTTTTCCCAGCCACCCTGAGCTAATTAAGACCCCTCCCCCATTTATTAAATTTTACTTATTATGAATATATTTTATTATGAATATATAAAAACTTATTAAATTTTACTTATTATGAATAAAGAACTGTATCTTAAATTTCAAAATAATTTAGCTATTTTATTCTAATTTTTGAGACCAGTTTAGGTCTCGAAAATTCATAATAGATCTTGTTTATTAGGTTTACATCTTAAAAATTAGAAACTATAAACTCACTAATAGGAAGAAAACAAATTCCCAATCACCTGTCTGTTAAGACTACCTGTCCCCTCCTTTCTTTCCTATCTCTTCTTATTTATTACATCTGGACAAAAATTTCCATCCACCCCGCATTGTATTAAGCACCTGAGAGTAACTTGACAGTAATCAATAAACACAATATCCACCCTTAAGAATTTATTAAAATTTTACCTGGGATTACTTGATTTATAAAAGTACAGATGTAGATTATAAAAGTGATAATGTAGAGGCTCGATTTTTTTTTTTTTTAGTTATCTTGAATAATTAAGTTAAAGTTATCACAATGAATGGAATTATGGTCTTTCCTTAAACAAAAATAATAAACATTGTCAAATGTACATCATTAGTAGAAAAATTTAAATGAGCAGGTTTCAAATCATAATCTGACTTTTTTATTTAATGTTTCTAAATATTTTATGAATTTTTTGTTACTATACTGAACAAGTTTTGACTTAATTAATTTTAGTGAATAATAAAAAGTTGTTTTTTTATTGACCAGTGGCTATCACTGGTCAATAAAAAACGAAAAAATTATTATTTCTTTGTATCTCTATTTTGTCCTGGTCTCTGGTGTCCAGAAGCTCTAAACATGTTGGTTGACTTATGATCCGCAATAAGAAAAAAGTTCATAAGGTTTATTTAATTAAAACTTATTATTTTTAAGTCCAAAGTTCTGGAATCTTTGCTGCCATTATACCTAAGGACTCTAGGTTCAAATACTAAAAATTTATTTTTTCTCTTGTAGTAGTTTATAAGCATTTTTATATTTTTGGAGCTCCTGGATACTAAAAACTAGGAAGAAGTAATCTTTTTGTGACTTTCAAACCGGAGTCTTTTTTAAGGCTCCACATCCCTGAATAAAATTTAATAAACAGGTAGAGGAGGTCTTATAAACCTAAGGGTGGGTAGGAAAATTTTCTAAAAAGCATTAAACATCAACTTCTGTGTATTAGGCTAAGAACTAAGAAATTTAAGTAAATTTGTCCGTGTTTTTTTTTTTTTGTTGAAGAAAAGACTATAATTCTTTGTAACAACTTTAACTAATCTAGTCAGGACAACATTTTCAAGGCAAAGTTTGAATAGTCATGTCTTTGAAACCGTTTGGAATGAGATGATAAAATTTTAGAAGTATTCATAACTTTTTATTGTGCCCTAGATGTTTTTACATGGAATCGCTCTCATGATGTGAGGGCATTTTAATGCATGTTATGCCTTCTTGTTATGATGGCTATTTAATGCCCTCATGTTATGTCGGCAATTTAATTCTTATTCAAACCTTTTAGCTGGAGTTTTTATTTTCAAAACTTTTTAATAGTTAATTTTGTTTATCTTGTATCATTTTGTCTGAATCTTTGTGTGTAATCTAGGCTTTTGTTATTCAACCACACTTTTTTAAATGACATCTTTGAAGGTGACGGCTTCTCCAGTTCTTGCATGAAATTATTTTTTGTGTAAGATTTTCTTACTATAGTTTCAGTTTTTTTCTGAGGGTAATGTTACTGAATCGTTCCTCTCTAGCTTCCTTAGCAAATTGTTCTGGAATAAATCTAGATGTGTCAGTCCATCTGCTTTGCTTTTTGAAGGCGGTTTTGCTTCCTTTTTTTTATAAGCTGATCAAAAGAATTTTGAAATATTCTTTTGGTCAGCTTATGCATCCATTATCTACTAAATGAAACAAAAATATATTTTTTTAATTAATTCTTTGATAATGTGTTTGCAGATCTGAAAAATGATCTGTCACAAAGTAAGCCAGATTTTAGCTCACTTTGTGACAGATGTAAAATAAATTTTTTTATTTATGTCATAAATTTACCTTTGTAAGTGATTGGAGGCACTTACCTTAAATAGTTCATCTTTGTTCCGAAACTAGCTTAAGCAAATTTTCATTTTCATTAAGCAGACAGAAAAATAATTCCTGTGTACTTCTTTGCAGCCAAAACAAACTAAGTTTGGTGTTCTTAAGTTATCTCGATGCTTCACAATCAAATCTGTCTAAATTAGAATTAATAGAGTGTTCTGATAAACTTAGTTATGCAAAATAGAAGCTTTTATTCCAGTATCCAATAACATAGTGCAAGGTAGACTACCAGTATTTAGGTTAACACCATCTAAATAATGTTTTAGTAAATATAGTATTTTAAGTTTATTTAAAATACTATATTTAAGGAAAAATAGATAAGATTTAAGCTAAATCACATTTTTATTCTAAACTTCTAATTTACATTGTCTGTGGTGTAATTATGTATATGGAATTAAAAACCATTCCGGTTTACTTAATAATGCAATAATGTACATTGGCATTCATAACAAAAATTAATAAAACTAAAACCTAAGTAAATAAAAATTTCAAATAAATAGCAAATCTGCTTTTTATTGAATTTGATTTGAAATTTAATTTAAAATTGATAAGATTGATCACAGTTTTGGAGCTCCCCATTTAACTTTACTTAAGCTACGACAGTTTTAAATTATAATAGTTATAAAAATAGAAAGAAAACAAAGTTACTGATCGAACATGTATAATGTTGCTAGAATGCTTTATAACTAAGTAGAGAACAGATTTAATTTTTATATATATTTATTCTGTGTATTAATAATGGAAATGTAATAGTTGTTTTGATATTAATATAATGATTGTATAAATAATTTTTATTGTGTAAAATATTACTCAATTTTCAATTAGTTCACTGGTTATACTGATTATCAAATCACAAGACTCAGGTTCGTTTAGATGTTTTTAAGAAAAGTTATTTTTACTTTAGGTTTTTTTGAAACAATTTTTTGTTTATCTACAATTTATATGGTTTTTATCTGGTATGCGCCAAAATTCATTTTGATGAAATCAATTATGATTCTATATTTATAAATTATGACCTTGTGAAAGCAATTTATTATTTTTTTTTTTTAATCTTTTTTTTTTTTTGTAATTTATCTTAAGCAGAGATAAATACTTTTATAAAGATTTTTTTGTTTTTAAATTAACTTGTGTGTGCCTCAAACAGATCTCAGTTTGACTTTTAATTTGTGTTTTAAATAAAAGTTTTAAATCTGATTACAAACCATCAACTGCAAGAGCACAAATACATCATAGTTCAGATAAGTTATTCCCAATAAATTTGTCTGATAGTTTAAATTTGTCAGAATATTGGTTTATAAAATTAAAAAAATCCTTTGTAGAAATATTAAACAAAAATGTTTTATTTCAAAATATAAGTATGCAAAACAGATCGCTTCATTCAGGAAATAAGAGATTTTTTAAGCATTTTTTGTCAATTAAAACATAAGAGGTCTTTTATTGGATAAGAATAGTTTTTTTTGATACTATCAGTGAAGCAATTCGTGAACCATGAATTTAGATGAGATATAAATTCTCATCCGAATTAAATTTATTGAAGATGCAAGAAACCAAACTTACCAAACAAAATCTTATTTTTAAACAAAAATGTAAGGCTATCAGTAAAGCTTTAGTTTTACTGATAGCATTACCAGATTACTTTTTGTCTGAATGATTGTTATCAAAGTTAAAAGTTAAAAAGAATAAAACAAGGTGCATCTGCTCTTGTAATATTTCCTCAATCAAAAAAGGAAAGATCAATTTTTTAATTATTTTTTTTAAAGTTTAAAGCTTTTATTAAAAAAAACCATTATTATAAAGTTAGTTAATTGAATATGCTTTTTAAGCGCAAATAGTTTTTTGTTTAGCTCGTAACGTCAGGCTCGCTTTACATGGAGTGTAAAAGCTGTATAAAGCTCATACGATACCTACAATAAATATCTCGATGTTTGGGATTTTGTAACGTCGCGGTAAACAAAATATAACATTTATTAAAAAGGGAACTGATTTTGTCGACACACAATAAAAGCAAAATTTATGTCACAATAAAATAAAAAATTTATTAAAACTAACTACATGATTTGAGTTAGTCATCAAAAGTGTAACCTTCTGTCGGGCGTGCTTGATCGAAATGATACGCCTCAATCATTTCTATCTTGTACATGCTTTTGAGTAATGACTTATTGTTCTGCTTTTTAGTAGCTTTCTTTTTTTTCCTTCTTTTATTGTTCAACATCATCAAACGTGTTTAAATCACTTCATATGAATTGATGTTGCGCCATTATATGTTACATTTTATAAGTTTGATTATAATAAAAAAACTTATTCTGGTTAATACATTTTTAAATTTGTTGACATAATTTGATATTATTTATTATTCAATTCAACGGGGATGTATTTTTTTTTAAATTAAAATATCAAATTGATACATTGCGCCTTAGAGCGTTAATGGTTAAAAAAGTCTTTATTACCAAATGTTGGATATAAATCTAACCTTTTGTACATATAGTTAAAACATTTTTATTTTTATTTTTAAATAATATTTTTTTTGTTCATTTTTTTTTTAATGTATTAGTAATTCCTCCTATTTGCCTCTAAAATGGATAATAGTCTGAGATTATTTAATCTTGAAAGTTCAAAAGGTATAGCGGCATTTATTAGTCAAACAAAATCTAGTCTAAAAATCTATTAGTCTAACAAAATACTATATTTTCTCAACCTTGTGTTAAAGGAAATGTTATTCTGTTGAAATGCTATTATGTTTTGTTAGAGGAAATGATATTCTCATGAATTAGTGATGTCTTAACTTATTTCAAGAAGCTCAAAAAGTAGGAGTTACCAAAAGAATTCAGTGATATTTTACACCGTTTTAGAACAATCCCAATTTATGAACAATCCCAAGATAACATAAGAAATGAAAATAAAAGAAAAAGTTGCCAGACATTCACAAAATAAACGATTAACAAGGTATAATGCCATCCACCTAATTGTTTGACACACCTAAAAAGCTATTGCGGAAATTGCGTAAAAACTGTAGCAGGTTTTGACGTTCACAAAGATATGTTCGAACATGATGATTAGCATATTAAATTAATATTATATAAATGTTACACTTCTTTTCAAAGAATTCAGTAACTTTTTTTTTTTTTTAATTTTCTTGTTATATAATTAGCTTTTTAAAATTGTCACTTTAGGTTTATATTAACTTGATAAATGCACCTCTTTCATTTAAAATAGCAATTGTGATGGAATTTTTAATTATTGTAAATATTTCATATTTGTTCAATGATTATTTAAGCATTTAAAAAAAAAAGGTTACGGTTTAAAACTGATTTAAATAGGAAACATCAAGAAAACAATAAATACAAGTATTTTACATATATATACTGTTTGCTTGTCTTTTTTACGTTTATATAATATGAAATTTTTTATTAAATTATTTATAATATATAACTTTATATTCGCTTCATTTATAGGTATTACTAAAGTAACTGATAATAATTTACAAACTGTAAATTCTGTTTTAAAAAATAACGCGTTTTTACATTTTAATTAAGTTCAAACATCTGGTTTAGTATGTAAACTTATCCTCTTTCTTACAATAAATTACAATATTTCTAGGGGTTATATATACCCTCGTTATTTAAGTAATATTTTTACGTATTTTTTGTGGCTTTTAAATTATGTTAATGACGTCAGACAAAATAACAGTAACCAAATCTATTTTTTAATTTTTTATTTTCGTTTTATTTATTTCACATCAATAAAATTATTAGTTTATGTTTTCCAACGAAATATTTAATATATTATTTATTTCACATCAATTAAATTAATAGTTTATGTTCTCCAACGAAATTATATAATTTATTATTCGACATATGTTATCAAGCTTTTAACGTGATCTAAACCTTATGGTGAAGCCTCAAATACTTTCATTTCAAATATAGTTAGACTAACAACTTTAAACGCTATAAATATGCCATAATTAATCTAATAAAACTGAGTAAATAAATACATTTCAAAAAATTCTTTTCAGAAAATATAAAAAGTCTTCGTGAGACCTGGAAAGCCATAATTAGATTAGATTTGGTTCAGTTAACTTATGTATGTTTAATTAATGTATGTTTTGTTAACTTCTAAACAATTTGGAGGTACATTATTGACATTTTCGACATTTATTAGACTATAATTTCATAAAAACAGTTGCGATAGTTACGATATCATTCTATAAAACTAAACGGTTGATTCAAAATTTGTTCGAATTTGTGAAAAGATTTTTTTTAAGTTCGATCGTCGAGTTTTAAGTATATACGACCTAACGGTTTTTTTTTTCTTATAAAAGTTTTACGAGCTCATAGCGTCACCATCGTTTATTAAAACATACACGTGTAACAAAACTTCCTGAAATTCGAAAGTAATTTATTTATAGTAATATATGTTCGTAAGTAAATTCTTCAATTTTATATTCATTTATTTGTTTTTATTAAAAAAGTTTAAAAAAGTTTTTGTTTTAAAACTAAATTTATATATTTCTAAATCAATAACTTACGACGACTGTCTTTTGTATAGAATTGATGATAATAAGTATTTTTTTTTGTTGTGTATATATTAGTTAAATTATATTATAAATATACAAAATTAAATTGCTAAAATATATAAACCTTTAAATTTAATGTAACATTTTATAATATTTTGATTTCTATCTCTAATCTTATACTTTTAAATATAAAATAGCATATAGATACGTGTTTATAATTTTCAAACTGTTTATATATTTAATCGTTATATGTTAATAGAAAGAGTTTTAAATTAATATGAAAATGGTGAAATATTTTATAAAAACGAACGATTTTATATTGTTTCATCTCCATTTGTGTATGAAAATTCTTTAAAAGAATATTGCAACTTGAAAATATCGCTTTCACGAAATTGAAGTTTTGGGTTCGTTAATTTGTTTTTGTTTTTTTTTAAACGTATGAAAATATGAGTTTCCTCTTGGAAATACGATAATTGAGTATGAAAGAGTAAGTTTTTCAATTAAAAGGTAGATTGAAAATAGATGTAAAAAATTAAATAAATATTTTGAAATAGAAATCAACCTGCCTTCAAAACGTTAGTTGTGCAAAAAAAAAAAATGCGTATTTATAAACCTTAAAAAATTCTTAAGTTAACACATCATCTCACCACAAAAACTCTACACTGCAAAAAAAATGTTATCGTCGCCTGGAAAACATTTTTTTTACAAATTTTTTACTTTAAAAAATGTTTGCCATGCTTTTGTATGCCAAAAACTAGTACATTATGATAAATGTATGTACGTATCTATGTCATACTACTTTTATAACATACTTAGGTATTATTCAATTGCATTTTCAACCGACTGTTTTTAATCGTTTTTTTTTCGTTCTATATGTTTACAACATTTGTTCAATATGGTGCTATTTTTAATGTCAGTCGACAGTTCGTCTAAGTTAAATATTCTGGCATGAACCTGTGTCTCTTTTGCAAAAAGTTTCAGAGAAATATTGTTTTTATGAAACAGTTGTGAATGAGAAATTATTTTCTTGTTTACGTTAAAATGTTTGTTACATGGATTTGTTTTTTACTTTTTAAAACAATATGTCATTTGATGCGATTTTATGGTAAATTTTAAATTTAATCGATTATCGGTTTATCTTAGGTATGTTTGTTGCTTGTTTTATTATATTATATATATTACATTTTGTAGCTATGCTTTAATAATGAAATAATGTTGACTATGATGTGTAAATGTCTCCTTTTTATGAATTTTTCTAATTTCTTTGTATATCGCCATGACAGCCTTTTTTCATAGGTCTTGCGTATTTCTGTTTAGACTTTAATCGCTCAGTATAAATCAAGAAACACATGTTGTATCACATTTTATTATATTTTATCTTATAAAGTTTATAAAAATACATCATTTGGAAGACAGATAAAATGCGAAATTGCGGATATTTTCAACGGGTTAGTTATGTGAATAAAGTGCGAAATATTTTTCCTAACTTTTTTTTCTGCACTTTATTCCTGCACTTAACCTGTTGAAAGTTTCAGTATTTTACGAATTCACTATTAATCGTCCTTAAAGAAATAAATTCGTTAAAGTTTTTAATCAACGTCGAAATCGAATGAACAAATATTCTCTTTACAAAATTTCTTTTGAAAATTGATTTATAAAAAACATTCACTTGTTTAATAAAATGTTTTATGTTTTATTAAAACAACCGAACGACGAAATTTTCTTGGAATATATGAATAGAAGAAAGTATATTTAAGTTATATAAATGAATAATTTTTGTTATGTTATTTTAAATATATTTAATTTATAACTTAAATTTAAATTATTTCGTTTTAGAAATATGATAAAATGTATAAATTAACAAAATTAAAAAATTGTGTATATTTTTATAATTTTTTTTTTTTAATTATTTTATTTAAAAGTTTCACTATTTTAATATTTTTATGTATCATTTTACTTTAATATTAATTTATGTTTATAATATTATTATGTAAAATGTTATCTATTTAATAAAAATAAAAAATTGTATATGATTTTTTATTCAATCATTAAATTAATAAAAATTAATAAAATTATATGTATGAATATGTAGAATATGATAATGTTTATAATTTTGATTATTATTTTAATAATTTCTTTTTTTATTTTTATAAATAATATTTAATTTTACTTTAGATCATGTAAGAAAAAGTAAAGATCATAAAGATTACCGTGATTTATTCATTGAATGTTTTTATGAAAGTCAATCATCATTTACTGATGAAATAAAATCAATTGTTGATAAACGATTGTGGACGATTTCGATTAACGATGGAAAAACTTCTTACTTAACTTCTTGCGAAAATTATTTCATAAATCATTACTTAAAATCTGGAAGAAAGTTATGGTCGTTAGATGTTCATAAAAATATTTTAAGTGATGAAGAAAAAAAACTTTTAATACAATGTTCAACTAATGTTAGCGATGTCACCTTTTCTTGGCGTCCAAATAATTTCGAAGGATGGAAACCGAAAGATAAGATTAAATGGTTGAGGATATGGACCTCTGGTTATTTAATAACAAAAAAAGATTTTGAAGAGAGTTTTCTTCCGTGGATTAATCTTTGTGAAGCATTAGTTCTTCACCTTCACAACGACATTGATTTTATTAAAGATATTTGTGAATGGATTCGTTGTTCGAATATCAAGGAGTTTAGGATCGAGTACCGTAAAAAATGTCTTAGTAACCTCGATGAATTAAAAAACTTTACAACACGATAAAATATTTAATATTTTAAATATATTAAAAAAAAAAAAAACAATAATTATAAATATATAATGAAATATTTAATGCATTAATTTACACAGGTAAAAGTAGGTAAAATCAATTTTTTATTTTTTTTAAATATTGAAATTTTAAGGGAGGATAGACCCTTAATGAGTCAGAGTTCCCCTCAAAAGAACGTGTCATTAAGGTCTCAAAAAATCTTCCAAATTTACCGGTAGGTATTGCTAAATTAAAAAGCTCCTTAAATTAGCAAAAAGTAACAAAATATGCTGCCCCCCCTCCCAAACACACACCACCACCACCTCAAATTAAGAGGTATGGGTGGTCTTCCCTCAGCACTCGGTTTTAGTTAGTCTTTGTTTTCAATAATACTGTTAGTTACTGTTGTTACTGTTAGTTAGTCTGTTTGTGTTGTGTTACTGTTAGTTTTCAATATTACTGATCTCGCGTAAGACTCGTTTATAATGGACTGACTAAAGAAGGGTGCCTGATAAAAACGTCCGTCTTAAGTATAATCTATCTTTATTTAATTCGTTAATAAAACAAAAAAAAGTACAACCCGGAATATCCAGGAATTGAACTCCGGTCTTCGCCGTCGATGTCCTACACATTAACCTCAAGGCCATGCACACACATTTATATAATATAATTTAACTATATTAAAATTAATATTTGTATATATACTTGAAGACGATTTTAAATCGCGCAAACAAAGGGCTTTGGGGTTGTATAAAGCATCCAAGGTACCTCCTCCACTTTTTTTTATTTAATAAACTTTTTTATTGGAAAAAAAAAGTTTATTAGAAGAAAAAAAAAGGAGGGGACGGTATTTGAAAAACGTACGTACTTTTAAAGGGGGTGGGAACATAAAAGTACGCATGGCAACAGGGGGAGGAGGAAGTCAAATTTCAAAATTTTTGACGTACGTACTTTATGGACGACCTCTGATATGTTTCTTACTGGTTTTAAGTTCTTTTACAAATTATTTTTTATTCTCTCTCTCTCTCTCTCTCTCTCTCTCTCTCTCTCTCTCTCTCTCTCTCTCTCTGCTAAAGATCAGTATTAAACCGTCATTTTAAGGTAAAATAATTTAATTAAAAAGAATAATTTAAGTTCTTTTACTTAAATTCAAATAAAATAATTTGAACTAAAAAAAATACTAACTAAAACTTGTATATCTCTCTTAATTAGAAATGTTTGCAATATAAAGATTTTATTGAAGAAAAACATCAAGAAATTAAATGTGGTTGTGACTTGTTTCTGACTTGTTTTTAATTTAAACAAAATAATTGAACTTTAGAAGTAGAGATTAGTAAAATAAGATTATTTGACTTTAATTGCAGAATTGAAAAAAAAATTTCCAGAATATTAGGCCGTATGCTAGTAACTCTAAATGTGGCTGGAAATAAATTTTCCTTGCACATATTTGGTGTCTAACTTTTAATCTTTCTAAAGACTAAAATAAAAATATTTTGTTGTAAAAACAAAATGTTTACAGCTTTAACTTCATGATATGGCTAAATATTCGTCGGGGAAACACGAGGGATAAAGTCAGGGAGCGGTATTTTGCATATGCGAAAATTTTATTGAAAACAATATAAAAATATTCTTTCACCTATCTGTACAAATAGTTAATCATTGTAAGTAGTTATAAGAGAGAAAGCTTTTCCATTCTAAGCGCCCTCCCCCTACTCCCCTTCCCCACTCCTTTTATTTTTAAACTAGCTGATATTAGTTATATAAAAAAAAATCACACGACATCAAAAAGTTTGTATTTTTACATTTTAAAAATTTTTTAATTAAAAAATTAAAAATAAAAATACCAGAAATAGAGTTTTAAAAAATATATTTAAAAAGTCATATTTATAAGTCAGTGTGTCTATTTAAATGCTCTTTCTTATTTTTTCACTTTTGCAAAAATCTGAGCATCACAAACTTTCTTTATGTCAAGAACATTGGTTTATTTTGCAAAGTTTTTTTTACCTTTGCAACTTTAGTTATAAAGGTAAAACATCAAATGTATTCATTTTATGCATGTCAAACGAATATAAAATCTCTGTTATATATATAATGACCAAAACATAATGATCTTTTATTATTTAATGCAAATTTCAATGGGGCAATGATCAGAAACAAAATCAACTTATGATAATTTATGTTAGCGAGTATACCAGGTGTAAGGTGGAAGTCACTACTTGGCAGCATTGAATGATAATGATTGAATTGATTTTCGGATTTTTTACAAACTTTTTTAAATAAAATATATTATTAAATATTATCTAAAACATGTTATATTCTAAGGTTGTTCACGAAAGCAAATGTTGAATTTTCGATAAAAAAAAAAAGTTTTCGAAACTCTATTTTTGTTTTGGTAAGTTCGAAATAATTTCAAACTAATTAATTTTGTATCGAAACGGTTTTTTCATTTCGAAATTGTAAAATTTGCTTCGAAATATTATTTTGATTTCGAAATTCTGAAAATATTACCGAAACAATTTTTCGCTTTCGAAGTTATAAAATTTGTTTTGAAATATTTTTGCGATTTCGAAACTCTGAAAGTATTACCGAAACAATTTTTCACCTTCGAAATTCTAAAATTTGCTTCGAAATAATTTTTCGATTTCGAAGTTCTAAAAATAACACCGAAACAATTTTTAACTTTCGGAATTCTAAAATTTGCTTCGAAATATTTTTGCAGGGATTAGAACCCCAACGGTTCTTTTGCAGGGAATATTTGCAATATTGCAGTTGCAATATTTGCAATATTTGCAATATTTGCAGTCGCAAAATGAATATTGCAGTTGCAAAATGAATATTGCAGTTGCAAAATGAATTGCAGTTGCAAAATGAATTGCAGTTGCAAAATGAATTTGCAGTTGCAAAATGAATAAAACCTACCTATAGCAAAAGCTACTTAAGTGTTTTTGTTTACAATTTAAATTGAAAATTTTGAACGTATAATTTTTTAAATTTTTACTTATTCACTTATTCATGTTTTTACTTATTAATTATTGAATAAAGATGCTTAAAAGCATATTCATTCAATATTGAATAAAAAAAAATTTGAACTTCTAATTCAAAATAAAATAATGGTAAAAGATATCGAAGACATAAAATTGAGCTTAAACTTTCATGATGAAGTTTTTGACAAAAAAACTCTCAACTATCTTCAAGCAAAACAACGAACGAGTAGAAAAGGAAAACATTACAACGCAAAATATAAATGAAAAGCTAAGAAAGTTTGAAGATAGATCGAGAAGAAATAATTTAAGAATAGACGGATTACCCGAAAGTGTGAAAGAAACATGGAATGAAACTGAGGAGAAAGTTAAATTATTTTTAGTAAATAAATTGGGACTAAATGAAATAGAAATCGAACGAGCTCATCGAAACGGAGTCAGAAAAGAAGGATCCTCTAGAACAGTTATAATGAAGTTGTTAAGATACAATGATAAAACAAAAATTCTAAAAGAGTCATATAGACTAAAAGGTACAAAGACTTATATAAACGAAGATTTTTCCCATGAGACTGTCAATATTAGGAAAAGACTCCTGGCTGAAGTAAAAGAAAGACGCAATAATGGTGAAAATGTTGGTTTAAGGTATGACAAAATTATTAAATTAAATAATATCCAAAAAAAATAACACTTATTTCTGATATTTATATCTTAGCGTATATATATATGTATATGTGTGTATGTATGTGTGTATGGGTATGTGTGTGTGTGTATATATGTATATATGTATGTGTATATATGTATATATATATATGTGTGTGTATATATGTATGTGTGTATATATATGTATATGTGTGTGTGTATGTATATGTATGCGTGTAGGTTTTTAAACTGTTAAATTTTTAATTATGGCAATGACGGAAACAAAATATTTTGAAATTTTTGATAAAGAAAACACTCTTCTTCTGAACAATAACAACGACCCGGACAAAATTTTTTTTGAAAACAACTCATTTAAGTCTAATTACTACAGCATCGAAGAATTATCTTGTTTTATAAATGCGTCACAAAATACATTTTCAGCGCTGACATTAAATATACGCAGCATGAGTAAAAACTTTGAAAACTTTAAAGATATGCTAAAAGACATAAGTCACGAATTTACGGTAATATGCCTTTTAGAAACATGGTGCAAAGACGAAAATACCATAAACTCAAATTTTCAATTACAAGGATATAAAGCTCTCCATCAAACTCGTAGTAGAGGTACTGGCGGAGGAATATGTTTCTACATACATAATACAATACACTTTAAAAAAGTAGAAAGCCTCAGCATACTGAACGCAAACTGTGAACTTTTCACGGTTGAATTAACAAACCAAAATAAAGCAAATGCGTATATAAGTGGCTTATATAGGCCGCCAGATGGCAATATAAAATCTTTTAAAAAACATATAAATCTGTACCTAAAACTGGCTAAAAATAAGCGCTTATATATAATGGGAGATACTAATTTGGATCTTTTAAAAATAAAAACTAATAGCAATGTCAAATGCTTTTTAAATAATCTCTTACAGCACGGCGTAGTACCCTTAATAAATAAGCCGACTCGAGTAACTCTCCAAACCGCTATCCTCATCGATAACATATTTACAAATAATTATATAAAATTTAACATTCAAAGTGGAATAATAAAATCTGACATAAGTGACCATTTTCCAATATTTTTTCTACTTAACAATATCAACAACAAAAAAGAAAACAAAACAATGATTATAACAAAAAGGCAAATAAATCAAACAAATTTAACAAAGTTCCGAAGCAACTTAGCAATGGAAAACTGGGATCAGGTTGTTAATTGCAAAGATACTAACACAGCTTACAATATTTTTAAACTCACTTTTGCAAGTTTGTACGAAAAAGCGTTTCCGAAGCTTGAACAGTTAACTAAACTCAAAAACCTTAAAAGTCCTTGGATGACAATAGGTCTTATCAAATCTTCAAAAAAAAAACAAAAGCTTTATGAAAAGTTTTTGAAAAAAAAGACTTATAAAAACGAAAAAAATATATAAACAATACAAAAATCTATTTGAAAAATTAAAAAAGCATTCAAAAAAAAACTATTATTGCAATTTATTAGAAAACTATAGCGGTAACACAAAAAAAACATGGGGCGTAATTAAAGAGGTAACAGGGAAAAAAAAAGATGCCACCAAAGTATTCCCGCAATACTTAAAAACAGATG
Organism: Hydra vulgaris; assembly: GCF_038396675.1. Lineage (NCBI taxonomy): Eukaryota > Metazoa > Cnidaria > Hydrozoa > Anthoathecata > Hydridae > Hydra > Hydra vulgaris. The sequence goes on from NC_088920.1 coordinate 7,456,102, forward strand.
AGAATGATACAGTAGCCAATAAGGCAATAGATATTGCAGAGAAATTTAATAATTATTTCATAAAAATTGTGGAAAAACTAGCTAATAAAATAACTCCTGGAAAAAAATGTTATAAATCGTATTTAGAAAAAAAAAACGTCAGTTATGAACGAGCTTGATATAATTCCGGATGAGCTTAAAAAAGCATTTAATACCTTACAACAAAACAAAAGTCCAGGTCTAGATGACATTAGCGTGAACGTTGTAAAAAATGTCTACGATATTATTGAATATCCCCTTCTGCATATCTGTAATCTGTCTTTAAAAAATGGGGTATTTCCTGATCAGCTAAAGCTAGCAAAAGTTGTTCCTATATTTAAAAGCGGAGATGATTCTATAGCTTCTAACTACAGGCCTATTTCTATTTTATCATGCATTTCAAAAATATTAGAGCGCATAATGCACAATAGGCTTTACAACTACCTGTTAAACCACCACCTGCTTAATAATAACCAATATGGTTTTCAAAAACACCATTCAACAGAACACGCTATAGCCAAACTTGTCAACGAAATTTTAAATGGGTTTGACAACAATAAATACACTCTTGGGGTTTTTCTCGATCTTTCAAAAGCGTTTGACACAGTTGACCATGAGATTCTTCTTTATAAACTGTATAATTATGGAATAAGAAATAACAATTTAAAATGGTTTCGCTCTTACCTTAATAATCGGAAACAAGCTTTATCATATGACAACACTGTAACACGACTTAAAAACATTACTTGTGGGGTCCCACAAGGATCAATTCTTGGTATATTGTTATTCCTCGTTTACATTAACGATATCTACTTATCTTCTAACATACTTAACTTTGTCCTTTTTGCTGATGATACGCAAGTATTCTTTAGCCACACAAACATTAGCCTATTATTTAACACTGTTAATCAAGAACTTGAGAACCTGAACGAATGGTTTAAGGCTAACAAACTCTCTTTAAATGTCGAAAAAATTAAATATATTATTTTTACAAAATTATCAAAATCTGAAACCCTCCCCTTAAAACTACCTGATTTACTAATTGATAAAACAAAACTTAAACGAGAATACTCAATCAAGTTTTTAGGCGTAATTCTTAAGGTGGTACACCAGGGAAAAAATGAAACTGTGAAATATTATATAAAATGTATCTTTTTGATGAAAACTTTTTTTAATAAAGTGTTATAATTATTTTTATTTAAAAAGATAAATTTTAAAACTTATTAAAAATGCATTATGGCGGAAAAAAGAACAACAAAGGCTGTATTTCAAAACATAATATCTTTATCTAGTGAAAAGATTATGGATTAAAAATGGATACGGTTATAAAACAACTTATTATATACCGTTTAACCCATGCATTTTTAAATTTTTTGAAAATTACTCTTTTTATCACGAATTTACTAAAAAAATTGAAAATTTTTGACTTCCTCTATAGATTTATTGCAATAACTTTTTATCTTACCAAATCCAAGAAAAACCCATGGGTCAACCGGAGCATTAATATTAAATAAACATTTCATGAAAATTTCAGCTCATAAACGTAAACTGTACTTAAGTTATCATGTTTTGAATTTTAAAAAAACCCTAAAAAAACATTTATGCAAAAAAAACAAGAAACAAAAAAGAATAGATCATTTTGAAGTGTTAAAACTACTAAAAACTACCAGCTACATAAAATTCTTTTTTCTTATCCTGTTTAGCATCACGTGAAACCATTTTATTTGATCTTAAAGATTTTCTCCTACTTTTTCCTTCATTATTCGATTTTAAATTCATTCGTTTAACACGAGCAATATTTGCTAAAATTGATTTTTTACAAGTTACTGAACCGATTAAACCATAATACTTTAGTACATTTAAGACACCATTTGCACCATCATTGTAATGGATCACTGCTGAATGAACACCCATTTCAAGAACATTGATCCCTACAAAGTTGTTTTGGGTACACGAGACCATATCAAAGAGTTTAATGCTTCATTACCATTCTGAGTTTCACCATGCAAGCATTTTTTGAGTAACTCATCAGCTTGTAGGTCTTGGATAATAGGAAGAATTAAAGTCTTTATCCATGGTGGAATTGACATAGATGAAGTTATATTTGAATTCAAACTTTTTAATATTGTAAAATTAATCAAAACGAAATAGTTATCAATTTGTTTATCATCAAAACTTTCAATACTATTGTCAGTAACTAGTTTCTTAGCACTGAGACTAGTTGGAACAACTGATGAAGATGGAGATATTAAAGGCTGAACAGTAAAATAATTTTTATTAGGATGACATCCATTCCATTTTCTTTTAACTTTTCTAGATAAATTTTTTTTACTTGACATCTTAACAAAAAAAAATCAAATAAGCAACATTTAATAAGGTTTGTGACTTCTATCAATGCAGTTTAGACCGGGAAAACAAGAGCAATTCTTTCTTGATGACTTTATGCTTTCATCTCAAAATTGCTATTGAAAAAACAAGTCTAAAATCACTTCCAAAACAAGTTAAAAACTTGTTGCTATGAGGTTGCTAGGGAGTTTTATATGATAGTGGGGCTCAAGTAGGTCAAAGTTAAGCTATATATTTAAACAAGTATGTCGAAATTTTTTTTTAAAAGTCAACTTAAAGGGTCAATCTTTCATAAAATTAAAAAAAAAAAAAACCAAAAAAATTTTTTTTTTGTCATTTTTCTTCCTGGTGTACCACCTTAATGAACATATTAGCTGGAGTAATCATATCAAAGTAATAGAAAACAAAATATCTAAAGTTATTGGTATTATGTATAAAACAAAACATCTCCTGAACGCAAATTGTTTAAAAAATATTTATTTTGCATTTAATCATAGCTACATCAGCTACTGCAACTTTATCTAGGCAAGTACTTATCCTTCAAAGTTAAATACAATCTACAAAATACAAAAACGAGCAAGTCGCTTGATATTAAATGCAAATAAATACGCTAGTGCCAGACCACTACTAAGAGAAATTGGAGTGCCTAATGTCTATGAAATAAATATTCTTAATATACTTATTTTTATGTTCAAGTTTAAAAATGGTATGCTACCAAGCATTTTCCAAACTTACTTTTTTTCTTTAAACCACAAATACGAAACTAAATACTCAATAAATAACTTTTTTATACCTAAAACATTATTAAAACAAGCTGATTTTTCGATATCTTGCCGAGGGCCGCGGTTATGGAACTTGGTTTTAACGAGTAATATAAAAACTTTAACCTCAACTCAACAATTTAAACGTGCAACAAAACAACACTTATTTGATTTTGATACAAAGCAATTACTATCCTTTTATAAAAAATTTTGATAATGTTATTTAATTAATATCTAATAAATTGACGCAACATGTTAATTATATTGTATGGTACTTAAAACATGTTTGATATTATTCTATATTATAATAATAACGCAATTTGTAAAGCAATATTTATTATAACTTACGCCATTTGTAGATGGAATATAAAAAAGAATTTATTTGGTTTTGTATGTATATATGAACGGACTTATATTTGCATGTATGTGTGTGTGTGTGTGTGTGTGTGTGTGTGTGTGTGTGTGTGTGTGTGTGTGTGTGTGTGTGTGTGTGTGTGTGTGTGCGTGTATAATAAAAATAAAAGTAGAATAAAATAGAGAATTAAAAATAATAATAATTTTAAAAAATAATTAAATTTTTTTTTTCTTCTTTTTTTTCTGCAAATAGTAAATTGATTGTTAAATCAGTTTTCTCTTTAGTTTCTACTTTCCTTTTTCATTTTTATCGAATTTTTGAGTTATATTAACGGGGCTGGATGATAAGACCATGTCTTCTGCCGGCTCCGGTCGAAACTTTAATGTTATATTTTTATGTTGTATAAACATTGTAAAAGCTTATTTCTTTTTAATGATGAAATAAATAAATAAATAAACTATATTTAAACTAGTGCACTAGTTACACTAATAACAGCGCTAATAACAACTAGCACTAATAACATCACTATAGTGATGTTATTAAAAAGTTCGATTGTCGACTAATATATTTTCAAAAGTCAACCAAAGTCGACTTTTGAACTTATATTAAAATTTTAATTAAAATAACACTTTTTTTAAATCGACTAAGTCGAATAAAAGCCGATTTAGTCGAAATGTTAGGGGGGGTGGGGAGTAATAAAAGAAATCAAGTAATTTACGTCTGTTTTATATGTTTTTAAATTATACAACTTAAATATTAATGAAACAAAACAACATGAACGCCACGCAGGATAAATTTTGCTTGGTCTAAATGATTTAATATTGTGGAAAAGTCCTTTTGATTTCTTGATAAATTTAAAACAAATATAAGTCTAAAATAGTAAAATAAAAGTTAATATAAGTTTTAAAATAAACTATTTAGATATGAAGGGTCTCACAATTTAATTATCTTTATAGTCCTAGTTAAAGAACGGAACGGATCAGCACTGTATATCGTATCGATATTGTATGAAAATCTTTTTAATAATCACATGCAAAGACTGCTAAAAAAAAACAACAAAAAAACAACACATAACTATAAAGTTTTCTAATATAATAATTATTGTCATATGTTATGAAGTTGTTTAATAATGCAGGGCCGTCAGGAAAAATCTTTGGACTATAAAAAGGCAGATGCCAAAAAGCATGCGGAAAAACCAGTTTTTGGCGAGCCCTCGTTAAATGATCAGTCGTAAACCCAGAAATACAGAAGCTAACTAACAATATTTTGGATTTGAATTAATTGGGATATCGAAAAAAGAAATTTGTAATTTTGATTATTTAATATTTATAAAAATACTAAAGAAATGAAAAAATAATATTAATAAAATGTTAATATAGTAAAAATAGAGAAAAAGTACACAAAAATAGTGTAAGATGAAAATAATATTATTTTTACAAACACATACCCAATGAATCTTTCCCAACCTCTTCTCAGGCCTGGTTGTTTGTATATTATTTTTGAGATACTATGTTAGAACTAAGATTCGGCAAGTTACTGACTGTTAACATTACGAATTGTTACCTTAGGCGGTATTTAATTCTAGTTACCATACATAAATTACCTAAAGACGTTGTGAAGCTACTTTCAGTGTATTATAAGTTACTCTTGAGTACTTTTAGTTGTTCTCAAGTGACCGCAGATACCGGTACCGGTAACTAAAAGTAATTTTTTTGGAAGTTGCTGAAATCCTCAAACCCTTAATATAACTTCAACAGAGTAAACAAAAAACTTAGTGCTGGATTAGGAGAGAGGTGATTGGGATGGAGGGAGATACTATATTTTAATTTTTTAATTTAATATGAAAGCCCAGTAGGCACGCAACGTTTTATTCACGTTTCAATCACGTGTATTTTAGGTGACTTCGTCCAGGTTACTATTTTACGTGAAAGTCACGTGAAAGTTACGTGCCAAAATATCTCGTCTTTCGGAACTTTTTTTATTCTCAAAAAAAACTGGCATAAGAAATGTGAAATAATATTTTTTATTATATTAATTATTTTTTTATAGTATAGTTTTTGTATTCATTATATTAGTTATAATTATTTACTTCTATGATAATATAATTAATTTTTATTGTAGTATTATCATAATTAAAAAAAAAATTGGTCTATATAATATCTTTTAACGCAATGCATTTAAAACAGAACTAAAAAGAACAATATATTTTAAGTTGTAATATCTAATATCTAAATTATATCAAATTAAGTTAAATAAATTAGTACCCTATTTGCCGTCCCTATTTACCACACAAATAAGATTAAACTCAAATACAAGGTATGCTTTTTTTCTACTTTATGATATAATATTTTAGACTGGCGAATTTGTCCATTTTGCTTACTTAATTTAGTACGAAATAAGTTATGTTATAACGAATTTAATATTAAATTAAGTAAGCTACATGGACAAATTATAAGTTCTAGCAGAACTTATTCTTGATTCTTGAGCAATAGTAATGTCTCTAGAACTTCTGCATACATTATTACTCAAGAGTCGTTTAGATAAAAACCCAAAATAGATTTTCTTTCTTTATTTGGTTTTTATCAACAAGGTTAAAGAATTTATCCAAGATAATATCAATAAATAAATGTGTTATGTTATTTATTATTGATATATATATATATATATATATTGTTACTAAATACTTTATCTTCTTATAATATATGACATCTTGATCTCGTGCTTACTTGTTAAAAAGGGTTAATACTTATTTATTTCCTTTTTTTATATTATTTAAATATTATATGATTAATATATATATATTCGAGTTATATGAAATTATTATTACATATATTATATGACTTTTATTACTATTGTTATTATGTACAATATAAAACAGGTTATTAACGCGGATTTGTTCGATGTTTTCCCCACAAAAAGATAATTATGATGCTATTGTATTTGAAACTGCATTTTACTTATCTTTCAATGTTGACGACCTTCCAATATGTAAAGCAAGTTTCTCTCAAGTATAGCATTGCTTTTTTAAAAATTGTTTAATGATTTAGATCAAAGTAATAGCAACACCAGAAAATCTTGTTGCCAAAACAGTTGGTGACTCACCATGTAAAATTTGTGTTAAAAATTTGTGATTTAAGATGATTATTTAATATTCATATTATTATTTAAGTTTTTATTTGATTCTTTTGAGCTAAATTTGGTGTTGTGAGCTGTTATTGGAGAAAATATCGACTTATTCATTAGATAAAGTTTGATGGCTGCTCTTACCCCGTTTCCTTCTTCATGTTTCAATCATGTATATTTTAGGTGACCTTGTCCAGGTGACAATTTTACTTGATTAAAACGTGAATGTTACGTTGCCAAAATATTGTGTATTTTGGAACTTTTTTTATTCATAATAAAAACCTGTGGTTAGAAACTTGGAAAGATATTCTTTATTTTGTTTACTATTTTTTTATAATTTAGTTTCAGATATTATCTTATTCGGGATATTCCCGGAATACCAGATATTTTTCTGAAATTTATCTTTTTCCAAATATCTGAAAAGTTTTCCATTTTTTCCGGATATTTTAAATATAATGATTACATGAAATATGTAGTTTATATATTCATTATTGTAATTACTTTTTATTTTACTTTTATAATAATGTAATTATTTTGCATTGTAATTTTATAATAATTAATTTAAAAAGTAGGGCGTAAGATATCTTATAACGTCGCAATGCATTTTTGACAAATAAAATGTCACATATATAATATTTTATCCAAATATATTATCTTATAACTAAGTTTTATCAATTTAGCTTTAATAAATATATTATAAAGCTTAAATCAAAATTGTGTAACGTTATGGCAGATAATTCTCATATTGCAACACGCAAAAGATCAAACCCTATTACAAGGTATACTTTTTATTCTACCATATTTTAGACTGTCAAACTTGTCAATGTAATTAATTTGATAATAAATAAGTTATTATAACTTATTTAATATTAAATTTATTAAGCTACATGACAAATAATAATTTCTGCATAAAATATTATTGACTAGGAAGACCCAATGGTATTGTTATGTTATTGCCTAGGAATATAATTCTGTAGTACGACCCAATAACCTTTTAACTTTTAAAGTTTGAGAAATTTCACTTTTCCCTCTCTTTGTCTTCTTTTGTGATCGTACTCTGTAGTAAGAATTTGATTTAATTCATATCTTGTTGGAGAATGCAACTTGATTCTGAGTTGAATTTTCAGCACTCTGAATTTATTGGTGACCTAATTTGACAATACTTTATTATACATATTTTTAGTTTTACACTTAATGTATTATATATAATTAGGGGTAGATAAGGCTCCTTAGCCGTGGTGAATGTTTCCACAGCAAAAGGAGCCTCAAGGTGAAAATCTGACCATAGATAAGGAAAATCATAATATAAAATCCCCACTATAATGCTTTGTGGTTATGTGATAACTATTACATTTTTATAAATTGTTTTAATTTTTGTGTGCATTCTAAAATGACATTTAATGTTGTTCAAAACTTGGTAGATTACTCATTTAAGCAACTTTGTGGGCTGTCACCTTTGCATCTAGTGAGTTAATGTATGAACAAGTTAATGCAGAAACAGATGCAAATATAAAAAGATGGAAAACAAAGAAAACAAATTATCATGTTATCACATAGTACACAGATGTTATCACATAAGGTGAGTACAGGTCTTTTTCTAATCACGCCCATCAGTTATTAACTTTATATAGATATAGATATAGATAAATCTATAGATAGATATAAGATATAGATAAATATAGATAAAAAATATTTTTTTAAACTTGTATTTTTTATTATGTACTTTTTTTTTTTTAATCATCTGTCGACTTTTTTGTTACATCTTTTTTTATTAAATACTTTTTTACTTTTTTAGCAATCAGAGTATAAAATTAGAAGGCAAATGACTTTTATTTTTTTACACTGTATGTAGTATTTTTTTCTTAAAATTATTTAATGATTTAGATAAAAGAAAACAAATAACACACTAGAAAATCTTGTTGCCAAAAGTAGTTAGCAACTCTCAAAGTAAGATTTGTTTTAAAAGTTTGGGATTTAAGATAATTATTAAATAATCATATTATTATTTAAGATTTTATTCGTTTCTTTTCAGCTAAATCTGATTCATTAGATAAAGTTTGATGCGTGCTCTTATAGAAGAAAATATCGACTGATTCGTTAGATTATGTTTGAAGCGTGCTTTTATGGGAGAATAGATATATAAGTTTGAAGCGTGCTCTTCGTAAGTTGCAGATCTACGACTTCGTACTTATTACTTATTGGATATAAGGAGGATATTTTAACAAAAGTGAAGCTTTTATTACAAATTAAAAATTTTTATGTCAAGAACTAATATACTGACTAATAAAACCATGTATTTTAATACGTATTAAATATTTCCTCGACGTTGAGTTTTTTTTCTTTACACGAATCCAAACACTTATAATTGTAATTATAAAGCATAATTATTGCTTAAATATTACGTGCCAAAATTAACGTAAAAAGCACGTCTTTTGGACAGTTTATGGGGACCAAAAAGTCACCTAAATATCACGTGCCAAAAGTAACGTGAAAAACATGTCCCTAAATCACGTGAATTGGTCATTTCATGGGGACCAAAAAGTCACCTAAATATCACGTGCCAAAAGTAACGTGAAAAACACGTCCATAAATCACGTGAATTGGTCATTTCATGGGGACCAAAAAGTCACCTAATTGTCACGTGCCAAAAGTAACGTGAAATTCACGTTTTTGTCACGTCGCTGTGCCTACTGGGAGGAAGGGCGGCAAATATTATATTCCGGCTCTGAAAAAACTACACTCTATTCAACAGTCATATTTGCTTTTGATAAACAAAATAAAATTAAAAAGATTTATAATGTTCAATCAAATAAAAAGGTATTAGAAATGCATGTAAAAGTACTATTATTCGACTAAATCGACTTTTAGTCGATTAGTAAATAATCCAAAGTCGATTAGATCCGCTATTAGATTTTTCAAAGTCGACTAATTTTGACTAGTAGACTTTAATCAATTTAGTCAAAGTCGATAGCAACACTAGTTTAAACACTTTTTAATTTTAAATTTGCATAACGTAAGTTTTAAACTTTAGATTTAGAATTTACATAAAATTCGTGCGCTTTTCCTAAATGATATAATTATGATGTTTAAAAGTTATAACATGCAATTCCCCAAGGGCCTCTAACGCAAGTTATGAAATCATTGTTGCAACGTAAACGGCTAATTACTCTCTAGTGATTGTTTAGATGAGATTTACAACGATTTCAAACAATTATATTTATACCTTAGCAATCTTTTTGTTACATAACTTTAAAATGTAACTAAAGTTATAATAATCTCCTTAATCGCTCGGTAACCTAAGTGAAGTAACGTGTTACACATTAACTAATAACATAAGATACTAATTTATTAGTATTTGTTGTATGCGTACGAGTAAAAAAACTACTTGCTTTATAGTTTGAATAAACATGTCAAAAACAAATAAATCCGTTATTAAGAAAGGAATAAGAAAACGAAGCTTCGTTTGGACATATTTTGAAAAAGACCAAAAGAATCAAACAAAATGCAGTATATGTTATAAGATTCTACCTTACAACAGTTCGACCAGTTCAATGCAATCCCATTTATCAATTGATCATTGCATTAATTAAAAAAATCAACAATTTTACTCAACGATGACGATATATCCGATATTGAGAGCGGTAATGAAAATAGTTTTGAAGAGACTGGTCATAAAAAATTAAATAAGTTGTTGATAAACTTTATTGTTGGTACTTCTCAGCCGATTTCGATAGTACGTCATCCAGATTTTGTAAATTTAGTTAGTGAGTTAAACAAAAGCTGCAAAATGCCATGCATAAATACGGTGAGCAAAAAATTAATTCCATCAATTAGGGACAATCTAAGATCAATTTTAATGTTAGAATTGAAGGGATGTCATTTCATTACAAATACTTGTGATGTTTGGTCATCATTGAGTAAAAACAGCTACCTCGGTGTGACTTGTCATTTTATTGACAAAAATATGATTCTGGTTGACAGAAACCTGGATCTTAGGTTTATGTCTGAAGTGAAAACAGCTGAATATTTATTTAATACGTTAAACGAAATCTTCAATGAATGGTCAATCAGTACTAAGATTTTTGCACTAGTTACTGACTCAGGTGCAAACATTTTCTCTGCAGTAAATAAATTTGATGATAATGTTCTTAAGATTCCAAGTGCTGGTCATCGTTTGAATCTTGTGGTTAACGATCTTTTAAACACAAGAGATATAAAAGTAAAAAAATTAAAAAATGGTTCAAAGTATTACGAAGTTAAGGATTACGACGGTAGTGGAAAATTAATTAATAAAGAAATTACAGAAAGTGAAGTTAAAGAAATTGAAAAAATTAACGAAGGCAAATTGGAAATTGCCAAGGTAATTTCATCCTGTAGGCATATTGTTGGTTCATTTAAGCATTCGGAGATGTTACAAAAAAAGTTAAGAGAAGTTCAAGAAACACTTCGATATGAGACTAAAATAAAGTTAGTACAGGATATAGCTATTCGCTGGAATAGCCAATTCGATATGATTGAATCTGTATTAACTAATAAAACTGCGATGGATATGATGAGCATCGAATACCAAAATACAAAAGTCTATCTTCCCACTGCTAATGAATTTTAGGTGCTGGAGGATTTATGTGATTTGTTACATCCAATTAAAAAGCTAACAAAACTTTTTAGCGGAAAGAAATATGCTACAGTAACATTTCTGTTTCCAACATTGTATTCTCTACTAAATGAAATACTTGAATCGCAACCCATTTTTACAGAACTAGTTAAGACTTTTCAAAAGGAATTATTAAGGTCTCCAAAGGACGTTTTAAATACGTTTTTGCTAATGATTTTTTCTTAGCAGCTACTTTTCTTGATTTCAAATTTCGTAAAATTGAGTTTATCAAAAATGATATCGATAGATATGAATGCATTACAAAGGCAAAAATGTTTATAAAAACATTTTATGAAATGCATCTAAAAGAATCCAAAGAAATCGATATAACAATTGAAACAAATTGTTTAAATAACACTTTAAACCCATCAAACAGGTCAACTGACAATACCATAAAAACATTTCAGCAATCGTCAACGCCACCGTTTGCAAATACTACTACTTTCGTTAATAACCAAAGACGAAAGCCAATCAACTTAATTGAACTCGTAACAGATAAATCATGTTGTCATTTAATTGAAAACAATGATAAACTGGAAAAAGAAATAAACGATTACAGTCTGCAATACTTTCAGAGCTACGAAAATAGTGTCATCGAATTTTTCCAAGCTAATCAAAAATTGTTCCCGGTTTTGACACAAATTGCACGGGTAATATTTTCAGTTCCCGCGACATCGGTACCATCAGAATGTTTATTTAGTTCAACCGGTTTAATAGATACGGAGCTACCAAACCGGCTGGCGCCGAGCTTATTGAAGCAGTTAGTTTTTATTAAAGAAAACAAATAATGAAAAACATTTCTTTATCAAATAATGTTAAAAGAGTTCGAATTGAACTGAAACTTGTTTTCACTTTCTTAGTAACTTAAAACACTTGTATTTTTTTTTGTTTATCTGATGAGCTTTTTTACAAACAGCTTAATTGAGGACAAGTTGTTTTCTTTCCAGTCTTTATTTTCTTTTCCTGTCTGGAAAAAATATCATTCAATCATTGAGCTGCCACCAGGCCAGGTACTATTAGGTGTCACGTGGTGGGGTGCAATTAAAATTTTTGCTAAGTAAAAAAAAAGGTCCTTGTTTTTTGAAATTCGACGACTGACTGGTCTAAAAGGTCTACATTTGCCGGCTTATTTAAAAGGGTAAATTTTTCCGACTAAATGCACAAAAAATGCATTGAGGAGGGAAGGGGTGTGAACAATTTTAAATTTAAGTAATCTTTCCCGGTAACTGAATAGTTTGGAATTTGTAACTAAAGAGACTAATTTCATAGCTTGCAACAGTAGCATTTAATGTTAAGAGAGTGCCTCTTTTTAACAAATCTTGTTGTCCAACGAACTAATTATAAATTTGTTTCTTTGTTTTTTACCGTAATTCGTTAAGGAACTGGTTAAGGTTTTTAGATTTTTGGAATCATGGTGCCTCTTCAAATTATATTCTTTGCACACTATAACAGATTCATTACATACTAAGCATACTGGCACCAAATTAAATTTACCAAAATGGTATTATTTTGCTTTATATACATATATCTCTATATATAACATATATATATGTATACATGAATATATATATATATATATATATATATATATATATATATTTATATACGTATATATATATTTATATATGTATATATCTATGTACATATTTATATATTTATATATATATATATTTATATATGTATATATATATGTACATATTTATATATATATAAATATGTATTTATATATATATATTTATATATATGTATATATATATGTATATATATATATACATATTTATATATATATATATATATATATATATATATATATATATATATAATACATATATATATATATAATATATATAAATATATATATATATATATATATATATATATATATATTTATATATATATATAGATATAAATATATATATATATATATATATAAATATATATATATATATATATATACATATATATATATATATATATATATATATATATATATATATATATATATCAGAGCCGGAACCAGCTTTTTTTGGTCTTTGAGATAGCTAACTTCCAGACATGGAGCAAGCTCCAAACATTTATACATTTATACTTATGTCAAATAAGGATGTTTTGCAAAAAAATTGCGATGATTGGAGGCTGGAAATTAAAAAGGCCTAAAACTTGTGCCCCCCTGCCCAAAACGTGTGAGCAACAAATTGATGAAATATTTTTTGTACTATTATTAATTAGACTTATATTAATCAATAAATTTTAAATTTCATAGTAAAATATTTTGGCTTTCAAAAATTATGACCATATAAAGTCAGAACCCTCCTCAATTTGAGGGGATTGTAAAGTTTATATAGTCATTATTTTTGAACGCTGAAAGATAATACTATAAAACTTAAAATTTGTCAATGAATGTATATCTAGTTGAGAATAGTACAAAAAATATTTCTTCAACTGTTGCTCTCACGTTTGGGGCAGGTGGGGCCACAAATTTTGGGGTATATTTGTTCCCAGCCTCCAAAAATCGCAATTTTTTGCAAAGCATCCTTATTTAATATAAGTATAAACATATAAATGTTTGGCGTTTGCTTCATGTTTGGAAGTTAGCCTTCTCAAAGACCAAAAAAAACTGGTTCCGGCTTTGTATATATATATATATATATATATATATATATATATATATATATATATATATATATATATATATATATATATATATATATATATATATATATATATATATATATATATATATATATATATATATATATATATATATATATATATATATATATATATATATTTATATATATATATATATATATATATTTATATATATATATATATATATATATATATATATATATATATATATATATATATATATATATATATACAGTGACTCACAAAAGTGTTAAGTTTTTTAAACTATTTTAATAAAATTAGAAAATATTTGCAAATATTAATCATAAGAAAACAAATAATATATCAGTTTAAAGATAATTTCAAGCTCTACAATTATAACAAAGAAGACCAACAATACATTAAAATTCAAAAGGAAATAATTTAGTTTCAAATTTTATTAAAAACTTAACACTTATGTGGCTGACAATGAACAAATATACAGTCAATATTTCGTGTATCCTCCTCTGGCTTTTTTGACTTCCAGAACCCTTTTAGGCATCGAATCTATCACAGCAAGGCATTCCTCCTTTGAAATTCTATTCCATTCATCGGAAACACGATTCCAAAGGGTTAGCATTCCAGATGGCTGTTCTTTATATTTATTAAGCCTTCTTTTTAATAATGCCCATATATTCTCGATCGGATTCAGATCCGGTGATTGTGCCGGCCATGGCAAAACATTTATTTGATTTTCCATAAGCCATGTCTTCACTTTCTTGAACGTATGCTTTGGATCGTTGTCATGCTGGAATACGATCCGTGAAATATCAATATCATAATATGCACAAGATTGACGAAGCTCATCATCCAAAATGTTACAGTATAGTTCTGCATCCATATTGCCTTCAATTTTCGTCAGATATTCTGGGCCCTCAGCGGTGATACACCCCCAAATCATAATGAACCCTCCACCAAACTTAACATTTCCACTAACACTATTATCATCCAAACTTCTTTTATTTCTTTTCCGCACCACTGCTTACCATCGGACCAATGTCTATTATTCTTTGACTCGTCGGAGAATACTACTTGTCGCCAATCAATTGGCGAAGTCTAATCGATTTTTTTTATGCCTCTGAGATAACAATGGCTGTTTCACTTTTAATGCTGATGTTAAGCCTTGCCTCCGCAAGGCTCGCCTAATCGTCTCAGAACACACAGCTATCTCTGGATGTATTTTCAATATGTCCACTGCTGTTGTAGCCTTATCGGTGATTATATCACGCATTATCATCCTTTCGTCCCTATTTGTCAAACACCGCCGCCGACCATTTAGAGTGCTTTTCATGTTTAAGTTTTCCTCTTTTTTGATTTGTAGCACTTTAACTCGACTGATACAATATTTTTTCGCAATAGCCGATAAAGATAAACTATTTTTAACATCTTCTATCAAATCAAGTCTTTGGATTTTTGTTAATTTGGTCATATCTAAAATTAAAAGTTAAACATAAAACATACCTACGAATAAAGACTAAAGTATAATATAAATTCATAAAAATTCATAATATCGCATATTTTATAACATTAATTGATATATTTAAACAAAATGATATAAGAAACATAAGGCATCATGTGTTTTTTAAGCTATTCATTGTTTTTAATTCATTGTTTTTATTTTATTTCATTCATTGTTTTTGTTTTAATTCATTGTTTTTAAAGCTATTCATTCAAAAATTTGAAACTAAATTATTTCCTTTTGAATTTTAATGTATTGTTGGTCTTCTTTGTTATAATTGTAGAGCTTGAAATTATCTTTAAACTGATATATTATTTGTTTTCTTATGATTAATATTTGCAAATATTTTCTAATTTTATTAAAATAGTTTAAAAAACTTAACACTTTTGTGAGTCACTGTATATATATATGTATATATATATATATATATATATATATATATATATATATATATATATATATATATATATATATATATATATATATATATATATATATATATATATATATACGTAACAGATTTACTAACAAGATATTTTTTTATTATAATATTTCAACAAAGATTCGAACAAAGCACTTAAAAGGTACTTTTTTTTTTTTTTTGTTTATTTATAATTGTTAATGTATTCTAAATTTTGTTCAATTTTAATTACGTGTGTATTAGTGTGTGATTTATCATTTTAAAAGTTTTTTTTTCCAGAAAAATATGAAAAAACAGAAATCCGGATGGGAAAAGAAGAAAGAAAAAATCCAAGCTGAGTTAAAGATATTGCAATCGGGACAAAAAACTCTCCCTGGATTCTTTGCATCATCATCAACTACTTCTATACCATCTGATTCCAATGATACCTTTGAAGCAATTGCAGACGAGGTTTCTAGTTACATTAATTCAGTTAACTTTTCAATTTCGAAAACGTCAGACCATATTAGTATTCAATCCCTTCAAACATTGGATAACATAGATTCAATTAAACTTAGGCAAAGGCCAGCAGCGGGACAAGAGGTAAGTTTTATAACTTGTACCCATCCAATTTAACCAAGCTCTGTAAAGAATACAGTATCCAGAGGTTATAAACGCAATATTGATAACGAACAAGATGAAACTGTACGTACATGGCTCAGCTTTAACCAGAAGAGAGAGAAATATTTTTGCAGTGTATGTATATATTTTAATGGTGATGCTAACAACATTTTTGTAACTGGATGTCCGTTAGACCTAACCGGAAGATCACACCATCTACACAACATTAATAGACATGAGCTATCAATTGCCCACTCTGCAGCATTAGACGCATTTTTTATCTCTAAAGCAGGAAAATCCACTCGTCACCTTCTAGACCAAGGGATTAAAACAGTGGTAGACCAAAACCGTTTTGTTCTTAAAAGCATAATAAAAGCATTTCGCACTCTTGTTATGCAAGGTTACTATGGCGTGGGCACTGAAACGAAAATGCTACCGCCATTTTGGAACCTTATTTGCGGCATGGAAACATTCAAGCCTTGTTAAAACTTCTTATAACAGTGGATCCGATGCTTAATGAACACTTGAGGCAGCTTTTAGCCAACGAAAAGACATCGCAAAAATGTAAGTTTGGTAAAAAATCTGGTGCAGTTGTCAGAGGATCAAAAATTACCTGGCTTAGTAACGACACCTTTGATGCACTACTGAAAGTTTTGACTACTCAAATACAAAAGCGAATTATCAGCCTAATAAATAAAAATGGTGTTTTTAGTATACAAGCTGATTCAACAACAGATATAGCTCTGTGCAACCAGATGTGTCTTGTAATTCGTACCATTCAGAAGTAACACCAGTTACTTAACAGTGGAAATCGATGAGTACGTTTCTTACATTCCATTACACATAGTCATTGAAGAGAGGTTGATTGATATGTGTGAAGTAACTCGTGGAAGAGCAACAAATTTATTTACAGACATATCTAATATGTTGGACAAAGCAAACCTTGACTGGAAAGCGAATTGCATTGCGCACTGTTTCGACGGTGCATCAGTGATGACAAAGCTTGCGGACCATTTTCGTGAAGCTACTCAAAATGTGAATCAACACATTTGGTGTCATTCTCATCGTCTTAGTCTTGCTGTTGTTGACCATTGTAGCCTCATTGATTATCCTTCAATTCAGCAGCTGTTATCTATGCTTCAAAACCTGTTTAACTTTGTAAACGCAGGTTACAAGAGATGTGCAGTATTTGTGAATACAGTCAACAGAAGCAAGCATAATCAGGGTGGAAGTAGAAAACTGGCTAAGTTTCTTACGCATAAGTGGCAAGGATGTAACTAGTTTAATAGGTAGATTTAACAGTGAGGATGCCGAGAAGCAAGTTAACGATGGATTAGTTGTTCAATTAATCTCTACTTTGGATTTGATGGCAATAATGCAGTTTCGAGATAGCGATTATTCCAGCGTGAATCAATTAATCTCTGCAACCCTGTTGAAATCGGAAGAAACTGGAAAAAAGTTTGACCACTTCTGGAGATATGCTGATTCATATTGCAAGGTAATAATATCAATATTAAATTACTTTGAATTATCTTGTTTGATTGCTTCATAATTATTTAACCTTGTTAAAAGAATATTTTGATACATATACATTCTAATGTTAAAATATTTGCATGTTAACTATTATATTTATAGGTACTTCAAAGAAATATATATGGTATCATGAAATTAGATCCTGAAAACTCAGAGTTAAAAAATGATTTACAACGTTTAAGTATAGCATACGGGAACGGTGGTGGCAGTGTCCGTATGAAACAGCTATATGCGTTTCCGAGATCAACATTTCAAGAAATACGTTCTTTAATATTCGGTAATATATTGACAGAGATGCGTGCTAGATTTAGTGATAAAGGATGCGAAGATTTGAATACTTTGTGTGAAAATGTATGTCCAAATATGCTGATTTGTAAGACTGACAAAGAAATTGATGCGTACAATTTCAATACAAATATTGCAAAATTCCCCTCATGGAACAACATTGATTGTGTTAGTCTTGGACAAGAACTCAAAATACTTCGACTCTATTTGAAAGCTTTTGGCTTACGTCGAATCGGGATACTGAATGACGACAATGAAATGGAAGATAGCGAAGCAGAAAATTCAGATAACGAAGAACGCGTATTGGCAGAAAATGACTACCAAACAGGAGCTCATAAAGAAAAGAATCATCTTGTGCACCAATGTCTTGTATGCACTTACAAGTAAGTTTTTCATATTTTATTATGTGTTCATATACTTTAAAATTAATTATGGTTATTTTTCCACACTTAAGATATATTCTGCAACGGAGAGCATTAGGCGGATCTTTGGCAATGAAAAATACGTTTCATATATATCACCATATTTTGACGATAAGTGTTGATATTGATGAGTGTGAGAGAGTATTTTCCGCTCTTAAACATGTAAAAAGCAAGTTAAGAAACAAATCGACCCAGGAACATACGCGATATACGTTACTATGTTACTACAATGCGGATATTTTAGAGCAAATCCCTTTAGATGAAATTGTTAATATATTTGCAGCAGGAAGCCATGAACGACGCCGCCTTCTACTCGGATAGTTTTTTTTAATATATATTGTATAATTAAATATGTATTCCTTTTTTAATCTGTCTGAGGATAGGATATTACGGTGTGAATTCTTTATTTAACATACAATAATATAAACTGTATAAAAATAAAAAACTTTATTTATCATAAAACAAGTTTATATCTGTTTCGAAACGTTACAAAAATGCAAAACATGAGTTCGATACTTATTTATATAAAACTTAATTTAAAATTTAACACCAAAACATTTTTCTTAAATGAATTAAAACGCTATACAATTACTATATTGTAATTGTATTGCGATTTAATTTATCAAAGAAAAATGTTTTGGGGTTAAATTTTTAAATTAAGTTAATTTAAGTTTATTTAATTATATAATAATAGCTAATATTATTGTTGAGTATGTGGGCCTATGTAAATTTATTTCGTCAACATTACGATCGTTAAAAACCATTTACGGGTTCATAATTTTTCCTATGAAAAAATTATATCAAAATACGTCTTAAAACATCTACTTTGTTTTCAGAGCAATATTATTATTATGCAAAATACTAATATAATTGCGCTCAAAGCTGAAGACTTTATATCAAGTGATTAATAAAATTTAATTTGTGTAAACAGAAATATTGTAAATGATTGTGGAATTTCTATAAAATTTTGAAAAAATTAAAATTTGCCAAAAGGCCCATATTTAGATTAAAAAGTGAAAAGCCCATGCGGTAATCCCGCATAGTGAAATTTCTCCTTAAATGCTCTTCCACGACAAAACCGATAGGTCTTGTTGGAGCACCATATTAACCAGAAAGAACTGATGAAATTATTTTCTAATATTTGATGAAAATGGCGGTATTTTATTCTCAAAGGAGACCTAACGGTCTTATCATAGAACACTACGGAAGTGCATTTATCAAGGATGTTTACGCCACCTTCCGTACCAGTATTGCTTATTTGACTTTACTATCGAGTCCTTAATATAAGGTGGGGTGAGAATAAAGGGAGGGATTTGAATTTTAGTCCAGATTTAATAAAAGTGGGTAGGGTGGGAGGTGTTGAGAGTTTAAATAAAAAGTTGGAGGGAATTTTTTTTCTTTTAAACTATATTTATTTCAATCAGTTTGTAAAAACTTCCGATCGGATGCCATGTTACAAAATAAGCATTTTTTTTTTTTAATTTTCAGTTTACAAATCCTAAATGATATTATTTAGAAAACACGCGTAAAACTATTTAATTCTCGCGTGGCTAAGAGTCAAATGCTCGTTTTCAAACAGCTGTTTTATCAAAATTTAAGTACCCAGTAAACACAGATTGGTTTAGAATTGGTCAATATTTAATCGAAAACGATCGAAAAATAGATAAAACGTTTAGCGACCTATTATTGACTGAAAATTGACGCTTGATTTGAAACGTATATATCAAACTTCTTTATATATACGTTTACTAAACGTCGATCTAACGTTTTGAATATCGACTTACATTAGTCAATATTGTAAACCTTTAATCGACCTTAATTAAACGTAAACATTTATAGATTTAAAATCTACGTTTTAATTTATAGGTTTATTAAACGTCAATCAAACGTTTACAATATTTACTAATATAAATTGTTATTCTAAACGTTTGATCGACGTTTAATAAACGTTTATTATACTATAATATAGCAATATAGCCATTGGTCGGAAGACTCACATAACAGCTTAAGTCACGCGATTTAAATAGGCATAATTAAAACGAAATAAAAAAAAATTATTAAAAGTTACTTTTTATTGGCTAAATAATTAATTTAAATGCGTTTACCAGATTCACTTCCTTACAACAACTGAAAGCACAACGGCTGATTAAAAAATAATAAACGAGTGTCGGAAGCTAAAAAGTTATAAATCTCTTATCGCGACAATCTACCTTCCTAAATGCCAACAACTTAATGGATGTTTTAGAAATTATTGATTGCAACATTGACACAGTTAAAAAATACGAAATGCTGGTTTCTCGTTATGAAAGTCCTGCTGCAAGAACTTTTTTCGTAAATTTTATAAACAGTTTAAATTCATTTTGTAGGCGCTAGTATGATAGTGTAGCAGTAGGTATTCATCTTTGCATTAATCAAGAGGTTTAAAGAAATAAATTTTTTTACTTTTTTATTTTAGATACATTTTAGCTTAATTTAGTTACACTTGCTAAAGAAAATTGGTAGAACAGAGCTGGTAAAAGCCACTGCATATAATATAGCGCGACTTTCGAAACTTTCCACGTTTATTTTTGTCAAAAATAAACATGGATGGTACAGGAAATTTTGGAAACTTCCATTCAAAAAATCCTCTATATGTAAAGTTGTTCTGTGTAATTCCAATTTTATTTTATGAATGTACATTTAAATTATTTTAATTAAAATAGTTTTTTGCGGTTCAAATCAGGTTACGAAATCAGACGATCAGGATAAGAATGTAGAAGATGATGTTGCACAAACAGGTGCATGATAAACAAGTGGTAGACGGTATTCTAGGAAGATTTTTGATAATGCATAAACCAGTGATCCAAAATATTTGTTTATGAGTTTATTAATTTTATAAGTAATCTTAATATTAATGTAAACTTTTATTTTCTGCTGAGATTATATTTGATAGAAATTTTTTAATATAATACTTCCACTGCCAAAGGCTAGATCATTTAATTTTTTTTAATTATCGAAATATAAACAAGCATAGTGCACAAACATATTTTCTCTAAACCCCCCTCTAACTCCCCACTATATGAAAACGTTTTATATAAGTTTATAACTTTATATATAGTTTTATAAAATAAAAGTATAGTATAAGTAGTATAGTATAAAAGTTTATAAACATATTATAATAGTTATAAAAAATATAAAAAATAAGACCAGGTCTTTTATAACTATATCTTATTTATAAATTTCATTACTTTTATAACTATATCCTATTTATAAATTTCACGACCTATATAGCTCTTATAACTTATGTTAAGTTAAAAAGCTATAACGTAATTTTAACTAATATTAGTTTTAAAACTTAAATAAATTAAATTTACGTTAACTAAATCAAAGAAACTAATAGACAAGTTTAATATACGTTTAATTAGAATAAATCTAAACGCTTTATATACGTTAATTAGACTAGATTTAAATGTAAATTAGACAAAATCTAAACGCTTTATATACGTATAATAATCCTATAATAGACGTCTAAAATACGTTTGAATATAGACGTTTTATGGACGTTTGTTCTAAACGTTAATCTGGATTTCATTCTAAACGGATAATTGACCAAATCTGGACGTTTTGTTGAAACGTTGTTTTGACGTTTAATTGACGTTTGTGTGTTTACTGGGTAGGGTTTAGTATGGTGATGTAAGTTTTAAACTTAGGTGAGATATAAACTAAA
Source organism: Hydra vulgaris (assembly GCF_038396675.1). Taxonomy (NCBI): domain Eukaryota; kingdom Metazoa; phylum Cnidaria; class Hydrozoa; order Anthoathecata; family Hydridae; genus Hydra; species Hydra vulgaris. The sequence goes on from NC_088920.1 coordinate 7,478,455, forward strand.
ATTTTCGACGCATCGATATTTTTCATTTTTTTCATTTTTCAATTTCGACCTTTTTTTTCACATTTAATTTTTGACATATCGAGATTTATTTTATGTCGACGATTTTTAAAGCCTATTTACACTGAAAGTTTTTGACTTTATCGGTGACTGAAATAATTATTTTAATATATAAGATCGATTTTCAATGAATGCATGTTTTAGATTTAAGATATAAATTTTTTGTTGATAACAAGTAAAAAAAAAATAAACGGTGAGGGGAGGGGGGTATTAATAAGCTTAGAGTGGGTAGAAAAGTTTTTCAATAATTTTAGGGGATTTTTGAGGGATTGTTTCATTCAGATGTTTGGCAATGATATCAATCTTAAGCTTAACACCAACGCATGCGTCATATATACATGTAACCCTTTATATAGACCAGATATTTCTTAACAAATAAAGAAAAATTATATTCAAATTATAATTCCGATGAATATACAACACAAAGTATAACTTTGAATTAACTTAAAATGCAGCACTAACTTAAAATACTACAATGTGCCAACGTTAGTTTTTTGTTGTCACACATACATAACTTTGCATAGTAACATGCTTTTGGTAGTCGCAGAGTCAATTTTTTATACAAAATTATAATAAATTTTATAACTTCATTTCATATAAGCTATTAAATTTTTTTTAACTTATAAAAGAAATTATTTTTCAATTTTGTAAAATCCAGGTTCTGTCATACATTATGGTCGTAGTGGTTAGAGTTCTGGCAGAGAACTCAGAAGTTTGTGGTTTGCTAGCCTAATGACCAACATTAGTATGGAAGAAGGCGTGAACTTATAGTTAAATGCTCTTTTACCGTGCCCTGTGATAAGACTATAAGGGAGCACCTAAGTAACCACAAAAAAAAAAAAAAAAAAAAAAAATAGTACGTGTGAACTTTTTAATATTATTGCAGCACAGAATACTGACAAATTTAATAAACAGTTTCAGAAACCAATACCGCTTTGTAAGAAACCAATGTCGTTTACTTAACTGATTAAAAAGAGTGCTCCTGGATGATATTTTATCATTGTTAAATGCTGTTCTTAGTGGTGTTTCACAAGGATAATTACTCGGACCTTTACTTAAAGGTCCGAGTGCAACAATTAATAGTATTAACTGTTCATTGTTTATATTAACGATTTATCTGATACAATATAGAATGATTGTAAACTATATGCCAATGACATTAAAATCATACTAAATTTGGATTCCTCAAATAATGGTTCACTATTGCAAAACAATTTAAAAAATGTTTAATTGGTCTAAGAAATGGCTGAGTTAAATATAATAAAATATTTTGTAATGCATTACGGTTTAAACATCGTAAGCAATTATTTTATTTACAATATTCAGTTAAATGCAAAAGTGAGCGAACAAGATTTAAGTGTGGTTTTTACAAATGACCTAAAATGGAAATAGCAATTAATTGCATGCATCTTTAAAGCGAACTCTATGTTTGGTATGATTAAACACATGTTTTTAGTTTTTGAAGTATTTGGAAATTTTGTACTGTATATATTAAAACTCTAATCATGTTCTCTGTTTTAGTTTGGTATATATTTATAAAAGCAGGGTAACAGGCATGAAATCCGTTATCATAGCAACGTTGGGATAAAGGCAAAAAAGAGGGAACTGATGTTTATAGTTGATTCAGATGTTCAAAGTTTTTATAGATATTATCTGTGTTGAACTTTGAAATTGACTACTTTTTAAATCAAATGTCAAGACAAGTGGTCACAGTATGAACTATTTAGGAGGAATATGTAAATATGAACCCCAAAATAAGTTTATTACGAATAGAGCAGCGAACGATTGGAATATTTTACCTAGTAAATTAGTAAAGTCGACTTCAACAATTGAATTTAAAAATAAATTGGACAACTTTTTATTAAATTGTATCTCGTTTTTGCTATGAAATGGGTGTTGTAGCGTTAATGAAAACACAGCAAGTATTATACTGATATTTTCAAAGTTTTCTGTTTTGCACAAAATTGAATTTAAACTTAAAGTATAAACTCCTCCCTGTTTGTATTTAGCAATTGATCCGTACAGTCTACACATAAGGACATACAAAATTCAATATCAAGTTTAGACTATAAGTGTGAACGTGAATATAGAATTAAAAACTACCGCAAAATAATTTGTAAGAAGAAATATTGTAAGATTTTCCTATCCAATCACTTTTTAGTTTTATCAATTTTAAATTTTTGAAAAACATTTTGTGCAGTAAGCAGTCATATGGCGCCTTGCGCTGCTCATTTTTAGAGGATTTAAGTTAAAGTTACTTTTACTTCAGATTTTTTATAACAACTCTTTTGAGCAGGTTGGCAGGAAATAAAAACCGTTGAAAACGTATTAAAAAACCGCAGTTTTTTTCATTTTTTGACCATTTTTCTAAATAATTAAAACCTTCAAAAATTAGGGGGGCCTAGACTTTATGTGGCTGTATTTTTTGAGCGGCAAAATACATTTTGATAAAATTTAAAACCTAATTACAATTTAGGTTTGAATTCAAGATAAAGAATTTTTGTTTTTCAAAAATTAAAATCACTCAACCAGTGGGATGCAGGGGTCATTTTTCAAGGGTATTCCTGCTCCTGTGATCTGACTGCCGTGATTTTTAGCAAAAAAATATTCATTCTAATAAACATTAGCAAAATAATAGTTGCAATTATTTTCTTGTCAAAAATCTATTAGGAATGCAACAAATTTTCACACGCAAAACATAAATAAATCTCCGATAACTCAAATTAGACAAATAAAATACCACAAACAGTATTTTAAAGATTATAACATTTTACGAAAATGAAAAAGAAATATGTAATTTTTCAATCTAAATATATTCTTGAAAAATCTTCTTACAATCTCGTTGAGCTGTATTCAACAACCATAGCTCTTAGATTTTCACCGAGATGGACCTTTTTCTTAGACACAACGAACCTTTTCTTCTTTAAGTTTTTATGTAATGCTTCAGATGTTTTTTTCTGATGTAATACCGAGCGGGATTTTCTGCCTATCGAGATACTCCTTGAGATGGAACCTGATTATGTGAAACTTACATCCAAGTGAGATCTTCATTGCGAATACATCATGGACATATACTTTTAAGTGAAGCATAAACTCCACAAATTTGTCTATTATTTCTTTGTAGGATATATCGAGTTTTTTTTCTCTTTTTTTTTTTTTTCCTCTCCATTTTTGCGTATAAAAATATAAATACAACCAATATTTCCAATTTACAGATGGCCGGGGCAAGAAGAAGACACAATTTGTCTTATCGCCAAGCCCCGAGATAGATTCCGTAAAAAATAAATAGTTTCGTATAGAGTATATAAATGTTACCTATATATATATAAAATAAGACTTTATTTTTAAAAAGATAAAACAAAAACAAAAAGTTACAGGGTCAAAAAGAATTTTTTTATTAAAAAAAAAATAAAAAAATATTAATATTAAAAAAAATAATAATTTCTTTTAAAGTAATAAAATAATCAATAAAAAGTAAAATAACAAATTCTTAGAAATAAATATTAAATAAATAAGTATATAAAGATTAATATAAATTTGCACAAAGTAAAACTTTAAATAAAATGAAAAAAAAAAAAGGTTTTTAAAAGATTTTTTTTTAATTAATTATGATTAAATACTAAAATTATTAATAAAACACAGAATTGAGAAGAAATTGAACCTTTCCAATTAATATATATATATATATATATATATATAATATATATATATATATATATATATATATTTTATATGTATTTCAGCATGCTTCAACCAAATCCATAAAAGGGTTGACGCAGATAAACTTTAAACTAAATCGAAAAAACTTATCTGTGTCACCCAAAAAAGTTATGCAATCCATCACTAACTAGAAGCCTTTGCTTCAATTTTACTTTAAATTCGTCAAGAGTTTCAAGAGTTTTAAGTTTATTAGATAGGATTTTATTCCATACTTTTGGTTCTCTAATTGATAATGAAAACTCAGTTGCGGCAAAAAAACTTTTGTGTTGAATATAGGTGTTGTTTCTATGGTTATCTGGTTAAGTATCTATGTTTATTTATTTTGAATAACGTATTAAGAATGTTTAGTGTTGTACTTTTATTAAATTTATAAATAAAAATTAAAAGATGAAAAATATTTATTTGGTAGACGTTGAGTATATTCAGCTTTATAAATAGTTCTTTGGAGTGAGTAAAACGGCCTACATAGGATATTTTCTCATTGCATGTTTTTGTTTATTAAAAAGTTTTTTAATTTTGTTTTGATTAGTGCTACACCAAGCGATGTTTGCGTAATTCAGAAAACTATGAACAAAGGAGAAATATAACAATTTTAAACTAGTTTGATTTAAAAATGGCCTTGCTTTATAAAGTAGGCCAGTATTTTTTGAGATTTTATTTTCAAGATAATGTATATGATTTATCAAGGAGTACTCCTATAGGTTTTAATGATTATTCTCTTTTTATAAATTGACTGCCAATATAAAGTTTTGAAAATTTTAAAGGGATTTTATCGCGTTCATAAAAGCGATGGAAAAAAGAATACTTTGTTTTATCTAAATTAACTGATAATTTATTTGCACTAAGCCATTCTGTGAGTTTTATGAGTTCCATGTTAACTGAATTAAACAACATTTTAATATCGTGACAAGCGTGAAACAAATTTGTATCATCCGCAAACAAAATAGTGTCAAGTAACTTGCAAAATCATTAATATAAATTAAAATTAAGAGTGGTCCTAAAATTGACCCTTGTGGAACACCACAATTTATACTCATATTATCAGTTTTTCCGCAGCTAATTGAAATGTATTGTTTCCTATTTGACAAATAGCTTTGAAACCATTTAAAATTTGAGTGCTTAATCCCGTAATTTTCTAGTTTATTTAATAGAATATAATGATCAACAGTGTCGAACGCTTTGCTAAGATCAATAAATACACCTAGCGTATATTTATTTTCATCAAATACCTGAAAAATATTTTGAACAAGATGAATATTTGCTTGATCTGTGGAGTGATTTTTTTAAAATCCAAATTGCTTGTTATAAAGAACATTGTTACTTTCTAGAAAGGTAAATAGTCTATGATACATAATGTATTCTAATAGCTTTAAAAGGCATGGTAGTATTGAGATTGGTCTGTAATTGGAAATGCTGGTATCATCTCCAGATTTAAAGACTGGTACCATCCTTGCAAATATAAGTTTATCAGGAAAGATTCCTTGTTCAAGAGACAATGTAAAAATATGCATGAGCGGAGATTTAAAATAAGAAATTGATTTCATTATTACATTACTGCAAACATTGTCAACGCCTAGACCTAAGTTTGGTTTTAAATTAGAGGCAGCATTTAATAATTCTTTTTCAGTTAATTTATTATTTTCCATTATGGTATTATTAGCGGTTAGGTATGATTTAAAATCAGATTTATTAAGTTTAATTTTTGATGCTAAATTTACGCCTGAATTAACAAATGCATGATTAAACGATTGAGCAACTAAAGATTCATTAACAATATTGCAGTTATTTATAATGAGTTTTTTCGGAAGTTGTTACAATTTATACTTTTTTTACCAATGACGTCATTTATTAAAGGCCTTTTTTTTTGTGAATACACGGTTTTCGAAATTCCCAAAAGTTGTAAAACACACTCATGTTAACAAACACACAAAAATTTCGAGTAAACAAACTTAAAAAACGGTACGTTTTATAAGGAAATCAAGCTGTTTCTTTGAATAGATTTTATATTTTGGTATGTTTTTGCAAAATGAAATGATTCTTTTGAAATAAAAACTGCTAAATAAACTAACTATTTTGATTTATTATTTTTGCTTTAGTTTTAATAAGTAGTTATTGGTAAAATGGCATATCATTGCGTTGTAAAAAATTGTTCAAATGGAAGCTATAGACTTATGAAAAGGAAATATGCAATATGCACTGAACATAAATGTAGAAAAGAGGATATTGGATGTAGTTGTGCATTGCCTTTTATTTGATTTTGTTATACAAGTTTTTTATTATAATTAGGTCCCTCGGGAGATTAGAATGAATGAGAATAAAAAGAAAATTTAATATAAACATTAAACGGAGATAATCGAGTGAAATAATGTCTTGCTAACTATCTAAGTCTAATCAGTTTTGAGTTTTAATGAAGTGTTATCATGTTGCTATTGTAATCCAACTAGTGATTATCGTTGCCCTTAATTCTCTATGGATTTTTTGTGGATTTTTCCGTGGATTTGTACATTCTCCAACCAGAACTTATTACCATATAATTTGTTGCTTGGACAGTTCTCAATTTGATTAAAACTTGGTTTGCGCCTATTCGTATTTGTTATAAAGACCACGGTAAGTTGAAAACTGTCTAACATAGACTAGTGCATCCTGTAACAAGTATGCACCAGTAATCTAACTAAAGTAGTATGTCTATGTAAAATATCTAGAACAAATAAAGGAAGGAAGAAACTGGAAGTTAAGTAGTGCAAACAAAGACAGGTCACATAATAGTAATAATAATAATATATGTAAATCAATAAATAGATCAAAAAGGTAACAAATGGTCGGAAAGCTTTAGTACCGTAAGATTAGTGTAGGAAGAAGTCGTTGCTCAGTGAAACCGCAGCATCCCTAAAAGAGGAACGAGAATATTTTTTTGTATAATTTCGAAAGGAAGAATTAACTAGTAAGATTAAGTGTTAGTATCAGATTACTAAAATTTGGACAGATGTCCAGTGAAAAACTGAAGCTTATGTAGAAGAAGTAGGTACACATATTCCTTTCTATTTTACAACTGTAATAGTATAGTCTTTTGTATTATAAAGTCTAACCAGTTGAACTTTGTCGTTTTATTCAAGAATTTTTTTTTAAAAAAAAAAATTTATTTTTTATTTTTTTTAAAAGCGTATTTAAGTTCGCTTAACAATATTTTGAAATTTTCGAAGTTTTTGTCAAGACTTTTTATATTAATACTTAAAACTGAAATTTTATTTTTATTTTGTTGAAGATGTTGAGCAAATTCTAAAATTGTGTAATTTTTGTAATTGTTTTGATTTAAATAACTAGTGTATATATCATTACCACGAAGGCCACCATTTTTATCAAAAAATTTAGTAATGAACTTTTCCTCCATTTGATATTTGACCTTTTAGTTGGTAGGATTTGTTCAAAAAAAAAATTTGTTAAAAGAAAAAAAACTTTGTGTGGACTAAGAATCAGGTCAGTTGTTACCTGCTTTTACAAAGTTAATATTCTTTAAAAAAGAATTTTAAATGTTGTTGATAACAATTCAAACTTTTTTTTTTCCTTTCTTTTGTTAGCAATATTTTCTGGTAAAATGTTGTTGTACATAATTTATGAGAACACGGAAACTCGACAAGGGTTGTAAGACCCTCTCAACGAGAAAAGTTTAGCAATACAATAACGAATTATTTCAAAAAAAAAAAAAATGAAAAGTAAGTACCGTTTAGAAAATCAATACATCAAAATAATCAAAAAAATAATTTTATCTCAAATAAAAAACACCGTTTAATAATAAAAGAAAAACTCAAATTTATTATCTATTAAGAAAATAACTTTTTTCTGTTTATTTTTGAAAATAGAAAAAATCCAACTTTAGGAAAAATGAAATTTTTTTAAAACTATTTTGGTTCACCGAAATATGAATACCGAATGATAAAAAGAATGAATACCGAATGATAAAAATGAATACCGAATGCGAAAAATGAATACCGAATGATAAAAAGGTCTCTTTTTTTTCAAATTTTGAATGATCTCTATGATCTCAAATTTTGAATGATCATTATGATTGGATGATCTCTTTATCATTATGATTGGATGATCTCTTTATCATTATGGTTGGATGATCTCTTTATCACATTGCTCCGCAATATGATAAAGAGATATGATAAAGAGGTCATCCGAAATTTGTATGGAAATAATGTTGATAAATATAATTTTTATATCTTCATAATTGTTTTCGGGCTTTATTACAAAATATTAAAAATTTAAAAAAAAATTATAGGAGGATAAAGCAAAAAAAATTATAAACATATATTAAGAATATTTATTTTGAATAAAAGATGCTTAGCATGAATTAAAGTATCTTTTATTAATTTATTTTTTTAAAATAAGCATTGTTTGTTTGCTTTATTATATTTTTATTAAAATTTTTTGTTTTGTTTTCACAAAACAAAACAAAAAATTTCACAAAACAAAACAAAAAGAGTAATAGTTTTCCCTCGCAGAGTCTTAATCTAAATAAAAAATTAAAATAGTAGATTAAGATGGTAGTCTACCTTTAAACCTAAATCCTAGAATTTTGTATAAAAAAACACAATTTTTGGCTGCAATATAAAGAACCTTACAAAACTAAGGAATTTAAATTTAAATTTTCAAATTTGGTTTTGGAACACTGTTTTTTGGTCCGCGGGACCACAAAAAGGGCATTTACGCTGCGATAAATAACTCAAGAATGATTAAAGAAACAATTCTGGATTTTTTTGTACATCATCTAATAAGGAAGTTGATTTGGCTGAATTAAGGAAAAAAAATATTATTAAAAAGTTTTTGTTTAAATGATAACTCAAAGTTGCAGCAAAATTTAGTCCCAAAATACAGATTTTGAGCCCAATTAACAAAAGAACCAAAAAAGTTTAAATATTTTTTTTTAATTTAGCTAATAAATTATATATAAAAGAATGAACGTACCAAATTTCAGGTCCATAGCATTTAATTAAGAAAGAAGTTATTTATCGCATTGTTTCAAAAAACCTTATTTTGAGAAAAACAGAAAAGAAAAAGAAAATCCAACTCTTTTAGTCTAATTTAAGCCAAAAACTCACAAATTGCATTAACAAAGCATTATTTTTGAAAAACAAACTGTTTAAAATCATTATTGGCTTTAGAAATAATTTTTTAAGACTTCAAAGTTTAAAAACTACTTTAAAAACAAGAAAAGAATAAAAATACATAAAGCAATAAATTAGTAAATTGTAAATTAGTAAAACGCTATATATAATAATGTAGAAAAAATTGTATAATGACGTAATATAAAATAATTTAAAAAAGGCCAGTCTCATATAGTATTCCCTCCATTTATTCATTGGCATCGGCAAATCCTTTACGCTGAGTTTTTTTTTTTTTTCCGTTTAAGCTTGACTTTCGGAGTAGACTTATGCGTAAATTTTCTATTATGCATATTTAGCATAGCAAATACATTTAAAACTCCATTTATTCCCTCATTAAAATTTATGATTGTGGATGAGACTCAAATTTCTAATGTGTCTCTAGCAACAAAAATATCCTTCGGACATCTTTTCCAAATAATTCCATTTAAGGATTCATTGTTGTTTTGTGTTTGCCCATGCAAACACTTACTTAGTAAATCATCATCACTTAAACTAAGAAAAATTGGTTTTATTATGTCTCTTACAACAATGGGTAGTCCTGGTTTTTCTTTATACAGGGCTGTACCATTTATCAATCCGCTTACACCGTAGTGTAAGCGGATTGATAAAAAGAATTACATCATGGTCGATATTTTCATTAGTCGAAAAATTATTTATTTCAGAAAAATTTAAGCTTAGAGATTTAAAGTAATTAGTTCCAGCCATGTGTGTTATTGGGAATGTTTTATTAGAAATTTTAAAAGCTAGGTTTCTGAGATTCCTGAAAAAAAAGTACCTTATAATTGAAAATGACATACATACCTTAATTTCAAAATTTTGCTTACACGGTTTACATCCTCAATTTGGGAAACTTTGATAATATATGAGTATATTGGAAGCGATTTTGAGGTCGCAAAAAATAATTTATCGCGCAAAATATAAGCGTATTTTCCAGCCTGTCGTTACGCTTTTATTCTGTCGCGTGGTTTCTTTTGTATTAAGTTCGTTTCCGTACAGTAATCTTTGGATATGTTGGTGATGATATGTTGGAGATGTTTTTTTCTTTTAGCTTGATCAAGCTAAAAGCCAAAACATCTCTGACATATCATCTCCTATATATTACGTATATATTAATACAACGCATTGCCAAAGTTCTCAAAAATTCAATAATAAAAGAATTCTCGAGAACTTCTGCAATGTGCGTAATAGAGTACGCACAATTTATGTGCTGATAGTCATAAAGACGTCGTAACGGTGTTTTACCTGTACTTTCCAAGTCAATCTAGTTGTTTGAAAGTTGTTTTGGAAGTGTTTATAGTGTTGCTTTGATCTACTTTTTTGGTGTTTAAAAACTTGAATAAATTTGGAAACTGAAAGTTTGTCTTTGTCTTTTTATCTTTTTTAAAAATATGTTTTTAAAATTTGTAAAAGTAAATGTTTCTTTTAAAGTTGTTTCTGGATTTGTGAGGCAATTTGAAATTTTGATTTGAAGGAGAGTCGTTATTACTTTTAATTGTGCAAAGATAAATAAATTGATAAAAAATATTGAGAAACTAATAATATCTAAGCTTGAAGATCAGAAGCAAAAACAATTTTAAAATATATTAAAATCTACTAAAAAAACAAGAAAATTCTTTAAAGAAAATAATCCAACATAAAAATAATAACAGACAGACTAGATAAACTTGAAAAAGAACTTAGTTTTAATAAATCCCATTTAAGAGTTGATGGTATTGCAGTATTACAGTCTGAAACGTGGGACCGCGCAAGAGCAGTTAATAAGATCTTTAAAAGCCAATTAGTAATTGGCGATGATATAGTGATTGAGCGAGCCCATTGAGAAGGAAGAATTAAAGAGAGCCTACCAAAACTATAGTCATCAAACTATTTCTAAATTGTAATGATATTTTTAAGATCTGTAAAAAAACTTAAAAGCACTGGAATTTTTATCAATGAAGATTATGCAAAAGAAACCCTGGCACATCGTAAAAAAATGTGGGAAGAAGTTAAAAGGCATCATAAGGAGAGTAGGTATGCGGTAATCAAATTTGAAAAATTTTTTGTTAAAGGTATGCATAAATAAAATAACATTGTCGCGTAAATAAAAGGAAGATTCTATAACTCTCTAAAGTGTGCGATTTTAAGCTTTTATTTTTTCTAAAATGAAAACTCTAATAGAATCAAATGATATAAAAATAATTAAAATGATTTAAATAATTATTGTCATGATTTAAATAATGATTCCTTTTACTATTATCCAAGTGAAATAGAAGAATCTCTTTTTAATTGCAATCACGGCGAACAAATTAAAATCTTTCGTGAAAATATCAGAAGCAAAAGTCACAATTTTACATATTAAAAGAAACGAAAAGTATTTTTGATATTATTTAACAGACTTTATCAAACTTCGATAAGCACTAACGTTTTCAGTAATAACGCGAATTTTCCCTGTTTTGAATTAATATTTCAAGAGAGACATACAAATAAACGCGGTGGCGGAGTTCTTATTTATGTAAAGAAAACTATTGCGAATTACGTTGTGTATGATTTTAGCTTTTCTGACGGCAAAAAAGAAATTTTAACTACTTAAATCTTAAACAATAAATCTAAAAATGTATTACTAAGCTGCTGTTATCGACCAACTGACGCACAGTGGGACAAAACTGCTTCGAAATTGGACAAAAATAAAAAAAAAGCGTAATATTTTTTGGTAGTAAGGTATAAAGGAGACTCTAGTTCATCTTATCCACGTGTTTTTTTTAGTATACGACTGACCTTTAACCTTTCAAAACCTATAATCTTCTTCAATACTTTAGTTTAAAAAAAAACTGGCTTGCGCGAGTTATTAGTACTACTTTGTTTTTAAAGTGTTAAAGCTGAAGTTTGTTATAAGTTCCAAATTTTTTTCAGGGATTCTTTAGTTTTAGGTTTGCCGCTATCTTTTTCTAATGAAAAAATAATTTTAAAGTGCTTAAAATATAGATTAATAGGTCCTTAAAAAAAGTGCATTCAAAGTATTTTATTTTTATTTAATTTTGTGCAACTTTTTGTCTACTTTAATACAAATTTTTTTAGTTTAAAATTTATATTTATGAAATTGCTGATGATTACAGATTATAAAGCTTTTTTTTTTTTTTTTGGCACTTATTAAGGAGCCCTTTTATGTCTATTAGTGGAATGTGTCAGTTACATCAGAAAAAACCAAGTAAGAAACCAGATCATGAACGCTTGAACTAATGACTTTTTTTTTTTCTTTTAAGATTTGTATTGAGCAAATTAACGCGAATCAAACTAATCAAGTTTTCGCGTAACTTTTTTTACGTGACATTTTACATACATTCTTTTTTTATTGTCACTTTTTTTTTTAAATTTTACTCGAAATTACTCAAAAATACATTAAAAACGCCTGACAATTGTAAAAAACAGTTTAAAGTTCTATGGAGTAATTTTTCTTAAGTCTAAAAAGTGTCTTTAAAATAGTTATTTAATTTAAAAATTCAAAACAAAAAAAAATTTGTTTTGTCAAGTTTTAAAGTTATTCTGCCCCACTGTGTAACGGTCTGAGCACAAGAATCTGAGCTCGGAATCTAATCTTTAAGTTTTTTAGGGAAAATATTACCAATACAGGCACTGAAGCCGTTTTTCAAAATGACTTATGGTAAAAAAAATCAATTTATATGTTTTTACAAAAAAAGCTATAGATATCTAAGATTATAAAATAAGCTATAGATATCTACGATGTATATAAATGTCTACGAACGTAGACATTTTCTGATTTTTTCAAAAATATTAATCGAATGAATAATTTTGAAGAAATCAGAAAACCTTTCAAAAAGGGATTCTACTAATAGTTTTTTTTTTAATTGCATTTTTCTCGAAGTACGTAATAAGCATCTTAAGGCGTTTTGAAAAACTGTTTCATGGCATTAAAAAAGCAAAAAAATTTATCATTGTTGATCTAAACATGAACTTTTTTACCTACGATAGTAGGTAAAAAGACTGTAAAATCAAATTTTTTTTGATTCAATATTTGAAGTAGAAGCAATACCCCTAATAAATCGTCCAACTAGAGTATCAGCAAACTTAGCAACTCTCATTGATAACATTATTACTACCAATGTCTTCGATATACAAAAGGTATATTGAAAACAGATATATCTGATCATTTTCTAATATTTCTATCATTCAACTCAAATACTAAAATTATAACTAAAGGTAATAATAAAATATTTAAACGCATATATAATATAAACAATATTAAATAGTTTAAAAAAAAAACAATTATCAATGCTTTATTGAAAGCATATAAAGTTTTATAACGACGCAAATAAAATTTTGTATAACGACGCAAATAAAAAGTTTTATAAAGACGCAAATAAAACTTATTAAAATTTTTCTAAAACATTTTATTCTATTTATGATGCCAATTTTCCTATATGTGAAAATGCAGTAAATTGAAAAAGCGAATATGCTCCTTGGATAAATAAGGGTTTTAATAAATTATCTAAGATCAAACAAAAGCTATATATAAATTACTTAAAAATAAGAACAAGAGCTGAGGAATTAAATGGAAACACCATCTTAGAATGCTTTAAACTATTAAAAGATATTCTCTTTCAAAGTGTTCATACAACGAGTAGTTTTTCCTGATCAGTTAAAAATAGGTAAGATAATCCCAATCTACAAAGACGGAGACAGAACTAATATATGCAACTACAGACCTATTTCTACTTTATTACCATTTTTTGTATTTGCTGTAAAAAATATTTACAGCAGATCATATACTTATTTGTAAGAGAAAATTTTTTATTATAAAAATCGGTTTTGTTTAAAAGAAAATGTTTCCATTGAGCATGCAATCATTCAATTCGTCCGCGAAATCTCTAACTCTTTCAAAAATTTACAATTTACTTTTTTTTTGAGGTTTATCAAAAGCATTTAATAAAGTAAGTCCTAGCATTTTGATTCATAAAAATGTAGTGAACGACTTAATTTTATATCGGTTTAAAAGATATTTAACAAATCGAAAAAAAAATTTTTCTTTTACCGATACGTATTAAAAAAATGTTTTAGATATTTCATGAAACGCTCCGCAATTTTAGGGCGCTTCTTTTTATAACCTACATTAATGATTAATGAGACAAACCTACTCTGGTTTGAAAAGTACCTTTTAAACAGAAAACAATATGTACAATTTAAAAAATTAGAAACGACCAAAAAAACTTAACATGCCAATGTTAAAAAACATTGGCATGATATATATAACCACTTTTAAATTTTAAGTCCATAAAAAGTTTATATTTTTCCTTTATGCATAGTTACTTAACTTACGGCAACATCTTGTGGGCAAGTAGTAATCACACTAAACTAAAAAAAATTGCTACAAGATTTTCCGCAATCAACTTTGTTATACCAAAATCTTATTCTAAACAAATTTCCTTTTCAATTCAGAATTGCGGACTACTTTTGTGGAAAAGATTTCCAAACATTGTTTCCCGAAAAAAAAAAATCTCAACATCAGTTTTTTACTGTTTTGAATCATTTCAGAACTAATTCAAAACAGTAAAAAACTGTTTTGAATCGGTTTAAAACTGATTCAAAACAGTTTTTATTAAACACAGATTTTGATTTATATTATTATAAGTTTTTCTTTTAAAAATAGATCAGATATATAATTTAAAAACTGAAAAACAAGATAATTGTGACGCATCTGCCAAAACCAGTCGGATGTCGCGTTATGTTATATTCAGAAAACCATCAAAACATCTCAAAAATTCAATTTTTATCATTATTTATTTTTTTACATAATTGTTTACATAATTAACTTTTCTTTGCTATTCAAACTTAGCTTTTAATAAAAAATAATTTTTTGATGGTTAATTTGGTGATTTTTGTGAGGCTATAGTCTTAAAATTTCTGTGATTACTCATTAAATTGGTCCATTTTCAGTAATAAACATGACTGTCTAGCGCAATAATAACCTTGACATTTTGGTATGGTTAGAAAGCTGACCTCTTTAGCTATTCAATGGTGTACACGTGTTTCTTAGTCTCATTTGAAATTTGACCAATCAGAGCAATTTTTACAAGCCAAAAATCAGCTTGATTGTTTCCACAAGAATATTCCTTCTAGACCGATCTTAACTCACTACAGTTTTGATTTTGCACAGCAGGTTCATTTGCCTAGTGATCTCCTCCAGCCAGGACCACTGTACTTTCTTGTTCCCAGGAAAGTTGGCCTGTTTGGCGTTTGCTGTGAAGGCATCCCTAAGCAAATGAATTATATCATTGATAAAGCTCATCTCATCTCTAAGGGTTCAAATGCTGTGATTTCTTATCTGCATCATTTTTTTGAAACCTTTGGTTTGGGAGAAACAGATGCACAACTCCACTGTGACAATTGCTCGGGACAAAACAAAAATCGTTTTGTCTTGAGATATTGTGCTTGGAGAGTGTGCACTGGTCTCCACAAAACCATCGATTTAAATTTTATGATTGCAGGGCACACAAAATTTGCACCCGATGGATGTTTTGGGCTACTCAAGCGGGCATTGAAACGCCACGCTGTGTCGTCCCTGGAGGAATTTGAGATGGTGGTGAACGAAAGTGCTTGTGTAAACCAGGCACAGCTGATTGGTAAAGAAGATGGAACATCATTTGTCGAGGTTGGAGAATGGCAGCAGCATCTGAGTCCATATTTTAAACTATTCCCAGGAATTAAAAAGTTTCATCACTTCCGATTCGATGCTGAGCACCAGATGTCGTTTACCCGTTACCAACTTCTGGTGCTCCAATAATTCCTCGCGATGACAATTTTCAGTCGATGACTTCTGTACCTCTGGACCACGACAGCGATACCGATGACTACGAAGTTTTGACAGAGGTACAAAGTACAAGAGGACGTTCAAGAAAACGATCAAAACAAGACAGTGAATCTGGTAAAAAACAGAAAACTGTCAATGAGACGCAACCTAGAGGTCGAGGTCGGGGTCGTGGTGCACGAGGGCGTGGTTTAGACTTTTAACTGCTATTTTTATTTTTGTTTTAAACTTTTAATGTTTGTTTTAACTCTTCACTTTTTACTCTGTTATGCTTTTAAACCAGCACATGAAATTTTTTATAAACAACATTTAGGTATTTTTTTTGCTTTAAATATTGTCAATAGATTTAAAAATCTAAAAATTAAACAATTGATAATAATTTTAAGTTTAAAAATTTTAATATAGATGTTACATTTTTGCTCATAACTTTGGCTAGGGTCAAGCTAAAGCAATAATTTTTGCATCATTTTAAAGCAGAATATTATACCTTTTTAAATACGTATCACAATCAAAACTTAAAATTTTATACATGTGACTGGTTTTGGTCAGATGGGTCACAATTATTCCTTGTAATCATAAAAAAAACGTTAAAGTTTTTTGACAATAACCATTATCAAAAATCACATTTTCTCGTTTTTTATTTTGTGTGTGTGTATATATAAATATATATATATATATATATATATATATATATATGTATTAAACGTTATCTTGTTTTATCTTTAATATAATCTACTGTAATACGTATAAAGTTTTATATATTCACTCTTACTTTTACCCAATCCATTTATGATTGTATTAAACAATATCTTACTTTATTTTTTTTATATTTTTTGTAAACATTCATTTAATTTTTTTTTTATACTATATATTCTTGAAACAACTTTGTAAAAATTATAAATTGTAACACGGTGCTCGGTGAAAAGGCAAATCAATACCTTCTTCTTGCTCCGGCCATTAACTTTATTGTAAATTTATGGAAACTGTTATCTTTATTAAACAGCAAAATACGATGTAAAATTAAAAAAAAAAATTTGCATAAAGCTTTAAATTTTTTATGTATTACGCTTGTCCATAATACAAATATATTTTTATCTGAAAACAAATTTTATAAACTCTTTACTGCTATGAAATAAAAAAACTTAAAAATATTTCTAGCTTGTTCGAATGCTATAAGCTTACCCTAAAGATTAAAAAAACAAAATAGGTTATTTTTTCATTTGGTAACTAAAAAACTTAATTTGTCCCAAGCTCTACCTGATATTTTTATCGATCAAATTAAAACAAAAAGGGAATGCGTCACAAAATTTTTAGTTGTATTCCTTGATAAAAACACCACATGGAAGCACCATATTGGTTATATATGCCTATATATTGTATACTTTGTATAAATATGTAAAAATAATCTTTCTGTTGCCGTTTTTAATGATCTAATTACCTTGTAACCTGCTAATAATGACTCACTAAGAAATACCAACCTTCCATATGCGCCTTTTTGTCAAACAAATTTTAACTAAATTTGCATTGGTTATCGTGCACCCCATTTTAAGAATAAAATTGTTTTGCCTAATTTAAATATTGATCTACCTACTTCTTTGCATCTTTTTAACATTAGGCTGAAAAATCGTTTACTCTCACATATTAGCAATATATGACAATAATATTTGTATTATTGAATTATTTATTAAACTTTATTACCTATACGATAAAGTAATTTGTTTATGTATGTACTTTATTATGTTGTAATTATATTTACTTTATAACCTAATATTTTGTTTACACCAGTATAAGGTTCTGCCGATAAGATCTTATTGATCTTCTTTTAGATACCTAGTTTTTAAAATGTTAGTAGTATTTGCTTAATTTATAAATTGTACTAATTTTCATCTTCTCTCATTATATTGTTTAAACGAACTAACAAATGTAAACTGGAATGTTTAAAATAAAAATAAAAATAAAAAAAATCTCTGCATAGGATATGAATAAATAAGTATTTATTTTAGGGAGACAGGGGCTAGTTGGCAACAGGTATAAGTTGATGAACTGCGTTTTTCTTGAAAGTCTTTTATCAGAAAGAGCCGAAAATTACATTGAATTTTTCTAACTGACCATTGTTTCTTTCGCTTGAGTTTTACTTAGACTCGCGTATGCGCATGAAAGATATTGAGATTTATGGTTGTTTTTTTTTGGATAAAAACGTTACTTTTGGAATATCGCTTCTTTTTTACTTTACAAAAAAATAAGTTAGTCATACGAAAAAAATATTTAAAAAAATTTCAGTTACAATTAGTTTCCTATTTCCGATTTAAGTTTTTATATGTTTATTGAAAATAGGCATACAGAAATTTTGGAAAAATTTTCACGGGGCAAATTGCCTCATAGCATTTCCAATGGAAAAAACATATATTTAAAAAATTAGTTTTTTTTATGTTAAATTTTAAACATTTATGAAAAATTTATTTATTTTAAAAATTTAAAAAAACAAACTTTTTTTTCAATTTTTTTTTTGGTACTTTTATTTAGTACCAGTAAATTATTTAAAATTAAATTTTTGGCAGAGTATTGATGCCAAAATGAATATTAAAATTTTTTTTATAAACTTTGCACTTAATGGAACATTTATATTCATTTTTGTATAGTTTGCGCCAACATACCTTGGGGTAGGGAAAGTTTTTTTTGAGGCCCTAGAAGGACCCTAGGAAAATTTTTTCACATAACGAATGTAAATTTAAAATGTTACGTAAATTCATACTTTTTATAAAAGTTAATTTCTAAAAAAAATTGTGACGTGATGGCTACAGAGCTGAAAGAGTAATAAGAATAATAAAGAGGCAATAAGCCCGGTCTCCCATATGGTTATTTTAAATTAATTTTGTTTTAATAATTTCAAGCAACATCTGTAACTTTTGTTGATATATAACCAACATGAGTTTTCCATAACAGATTTTTATTAAGATAAATACCAAGGAACTTTAGAAAGAAATCTTTTTTAATTTCTACTCTACCAACAAAAAGACAAATCTTTCGGCGAAAGAGGTTTTTTTGTTGAGGAATGGAAATGAATCCATTTTGTTTTATCAATTAAGTTAATTTATTGCAACTGAACCAGATAGAAACTTGTACGAGTTCCTTATACAAATTTAAAAAAAGTTTGTATATGTCTTTGTCTGATAAAAATAAATTGGTATCGTCAGCAAACACCAAACTCATTAGGTTCAAAGCTTTATTATTTCAATCAGCGTTTGTGTGCTTGTAAATTGCAAGAACTCTTGCAATTTTTAGCTTCTTGGAAAAAGTAGATTGCTGTATGGGCGCTATGAAGGCTTTGAAAATAATATCGTTCAAGTTTTTGTAGCAATCTATAATTAGGTTTTTAACAACTTCGTTCGCACCGATCGCTTTTTTTCTATTCAGAGATTTAATGACCCTTTCCATCACTTTAATTAATAGATCTAGCAATAAATCATGTTAAAAATATGAATTATTGGTAGATTTTAAAAACTGATTTATGGAAATATAAATAGAAAGAACCCTAACAACAAAATTACTTTTAATATAAGTAAAGTATTTATTCTTTCATTTGCTATCTCATTCGGTTCACAAATGCATACGTTGTTTATTTTATTAACTTTTGGTTGAATACTTAAGCAGGTTTTCTGTTTTTCTGCTATTTTTGTTTATATTCTTAATAATTGTTTTGAGTCTTTTTTATATTTAGTAATTAGATTAGAGTTATTATTTTTTAAAAAGTTTGTAGCTTTTATATATCTAGGTAGGTTTGTATTGGATTTTGTTTTTAAGTATTTTTGATGATTTAGTTGAAGATTGGGTTATTGATAAGATATGGGTGCGGATTCACAACACTTTCGTAAGTCCAAAATTTGCGTAAAGTTTGCGTAAGTTTTGCTTAAGTTCAAAGTTACGCTAAGTGGTATTCACAAACCTTGCGTAAACAAAAACTTACGAAATTCCTAAGTTTTTACTTAAATTATTACTTACGCAAAAAGTCTAAAAAACGGTATTCACAACATTTTCCTAAAAAATGCTCAGCAAACTTTACGCAAGAAAAGTTACGTCTGCTATTTTCTTACTTAGGTTTGGCGTAACTTTGAATCATCTAAAAATATTTAAAAATGGCGTTTTTATTATTATAAAAGATTTAAGATTTTGTTTGTTATTGCCAATAAAATATAATTTTATCTTAATTTTATACTGCTATACGTTAAGTTATACGTTAAATACAACTATAGTTTTTTTTTTAACAACAACAACAATTGCAGTATATTTACCAAAAATTTAGATGTACTACATAAACTTGTTTTATAAAACTTGTTTTCACCTTAAATTTAAGGTTAAAAAAATATACACACAATCTATATAATAGATGGTTCACTCTCTCATAGCCTAGCTAAAACAAGTAGAGCGACCATAGTACGGATATATATTATATAGCTTTGTAGTATACCAATAACTAGTTATGACTAGTTATTGGAATAGTTTTGATGTATGACTAGTTATTGTCATACATCAAAACTATACGATGTATCCATACTATATTAACTTATGTTTGTATCTATACTATACTATCTATACTATATTATACAAAAATATATACAATAATATTATTGAAGTATATACTTTAACTTCCATAACTAGCATAAAGAGAGAGTCTCTCTCTCCCTTTATAAATTTAAAAACAAATATTTTCTCTCTCCCTCTAAGAGAGAAAATATTTGTGCTAATATAGATATAATATTTACAAAAATATGTAATCAATTTATTAGTTTTTCAAATATCTATTTTTTTTTAATTTATTAATGAGAACAAGACTATTTCAAAATACAATAATGCAAAATTTATCTCTGAGTAATCAGGCCATTGAAGTAAAAAAGTATTATAACCTAAATATTAAACTTACTTTAAATAATGATGCTATATTTTTTGATAATTTTAATTATTCAAAGATATTAAAGGTATAATAATATTAAGATTATTTTGAATAATAATGCTCTGTTTTTAATTATTTCAATTATCAGGAGATATTATTAATATCTATGGATAATTTAAATTATTAAAAAAAAGAGCATTGTTTTTTAAAGCCTAATTTCTTGGTAAATAATATTGTTATTTGCAAATAATAAACATATTCTGTAATAGTTTAAATTGCTTTGGTAGATCTTTTTTTTGTATTTCTATATAAAATCTCATTGTTGTAGTTTATTATTGCAAAGAGCAGAAATTCCATAAAAAGTTCCTTGATCCACCACTTAGTCCAAATGGAGAGACAGTGCTTTTCACAATTCAGTAGAATTATTATCTGTTGCTGTTGAAAATAGTATTACAACTCTTGAGATGACAGCATATTGTTCACACTGGTTGTAGCAATTAGATTGTATTGTATTTGGTGTCTTGAAAACCTACTACAATACTTGTTGTTGAGATTTAATCAATACTTGCTCTGTCAAAGAGTCAAAATTTTATATACTGCATGTACCTGATTCACAGAATTAACTTTACGCTATCCATCAAATATAAAAGTTATGTTTTTATTCGTGCAAATATAGTGCCATAAATTCTCAATCTGATATATCACTGAAAAAAAAACTTACAAAAAACAAGTGGGTTTTAATTCAAACTCAACTTTTATTAATTAATATAATTGAAACATTTTTTATAACATATTATAAAAAATACAATGTATTTTTCATAGTATGTTACGGAAAAGTTGTTGAACTTTTGCTTATGTTTTCAAAAAGTTCCTTATATTTCTGACAATAGAAATTTTGTTTATAAATAGTTTCAAATATACTAGAATGCGATCAAATGTATTTCTTGAATTTATTGAAGCAATATCTTTATTTAATGAAACTGCCATTCCCTATTGCAAATAAAAGTGTTTTTGATTCAAGTCAATTATATGATAAAACAAGATCACTGAAAAGAAAATTTAACAATTATAATGATGTTTTCTTATACCTTAGGGTATGAGAAGTAAGAATGAAAACGAGAAGTTAAAAAAAAAACACTTTAGTTTAGCACTTCCATTATTTTATGAACGTGAAATTTTATGCTAAACTAAAACATTTTGTTTTAATTTCCTGAAGCAATGCAAGACAAGTTGCATGATCTGATCAGGGGTGAACCCAGACCTTTTTTGGTACTATAGGACCGGTATGGGCGCCAAAAAAATGCCTCAAAATATTAATTTCATGTTGTTTTTCTTTTTCTTTTTATATTAAAAATAGAAAAAAAGTTATTTCAAATGCTAGTTTTTTGTATATTTTAGCTAGTTTATTTAGCCAGTAATGTTTACAAATAAGGTTCGCTGCAGGTTTAGAGTTAGGGTTAAATAAAACTAATGGGCATTCACTGATGGCATCATACAGGAAGCCGAATAATTATCTTATATAAGCCCAGGATAATACAATTTATATTACCTATTTGGATTTGAATAAATATGCCCAAATTTTTTCTTAATGAGTGCTTGTAATGTTTATATTTAAAATAATAGATGTGTATTATTTTGTTAATAATCGATATCTCATTTAAAAAACCAACCGACTCCTATTTGTTCCATTTTTAATCCAATTAATAATTATTTTGATTATTTTCCTAATAGATACTCAAAATAGATTGAAAGAATGTTAATGCTATATATGCTATTACTTTTAAAAGTAATTGCATGTATATGCTATATGGGGCTATTCAAATACAATGAAACACTTTTTTGCTGTTTTTAGACTCCCTTCTTTGTATATGTAACATTTTAAACAATCTCTCCCCGCCCTATTTGTGACGTGACATTATTTTTAAACAAATATATCTTTGAGTTCGAACTTTTATGCTAAAGGTTTACTATTCCGCTGTGATTAGAATTTAAATTTTAAAAATTTTGTCATGTCACACTGTGGCTAACCACCCCCTCTCTCATGTGATATTTGGTGACACTTTCAAACACCTCCACCCCATATAAGAATGTCACGTATTATTTGAATAGCCCCTATATGGTTTCGCTAAATTTTTAAATATAGCAACAACAACAAAAAAAATAATTGTAAATAAATTTAAGCCCTGTCTTTAAAAAAGAAACATTCACTGTTTGGTCACATTACCCTATGTGTCTTAATAAAAAAAGAAATTAGTAATACTAACTACTTCCTTTATACAAATAGTTATAAAATATTTGCCTTAAATTTTGAGTAAGTTTTTGCGTAAGTTTTTGCCTAAGTTTTGCGTAACTCATGCGCAACCTTAACTTTACGCAAATGCTGCGAAAAAGTTGTGAATACCAAATAGTTACGCAAAAAATATTTTGCGTAAGTTTTTCGTAACTTTTGCTCAGCTACGCAAGAATTGCGCAAAAGTTGTGAATCCGCACCCTGATGTTCACATCATTAGAAAAAGTTCACATCATTAGAATAACTTGATCTTAGTTGAGGTCTGAATTTAAGTATTTATTCTGAAAATTAAACATTTTTTATTTATTTATTTTAGGTGCCCAAAGAAGTTCTTACGGTCTTATTACAGAGCATCGCAAAAGAGCATTTGAAATAAAGTGTACGCCTCCTTTCTTACTGATGTTGTAAAACTGCACAGAGGTGGCGTTGGACCACGGATGAAGCGCTAACCACTGCGCTACGACTGCTCTATAAGGGATTTGAAGTCATTCAAGTTTACATTTTTGGAATCTGATAGCAGAAAATTAAAAGAAATTTTTTTATTAACCCTTAAAGTGCGTTTAATAAGTTTGTTATATATTACTTTAGCGTCACCTCTAAAGTCTTTTCTTTGAGAAAAAAATTTTTCTTTATTCGATTGTTTGCTCAACAAAATCTATTTATTGTTTGCATCGTAGCTTTCAGTAAGCGCAATAAATTTCGCAAAATTCTAAAACAAAATGAGAGTGTTAGCAAAATAATTACACCCAATCATCTCAACTTAGGAAACCAGTTTCCTAAGATGAGCTTATTTTAATGGAACTCAAAAAAACTCAAAATAACGAAAAAAAAAATCACAAAAAAAAATTAAATAAAATTGTATTTTTAAGGGCTATACTTAAGCAAAAAGTAATTATCTCAACCATTAAAAGCAAACAATACTAAATCTTTCCCCAGCAAGCACACAACGTTGAAACAACGTTGAATTAACGTTGATCAACGTCGATCAACGTTATTTCAACGTTGTTTCAACGTTGTGTGCTTGCTGGGTCTTATCTCTAAAAAAAGTTAATGATAAATAACTTTAAAAAAACGCGCTTTTCTCAAATAACACCGCATCTCATTTTGAGCGTCTACAAACGTATTCTCTTAAGCAACAATTTAATAGCATGACAACAGCTTATGTAATATTTTATATAACCCATGAAATTAGCAGTAGATAAGCATAAAATATTGACGATGTAATTACTTTTTGATGATCTTGTTACGTTCTGACGTATTTACAAAATATAGAATAATAAAAAATTATAATTTTTTTAACAGTAAGTTAATTAAATAATATTGTCTATACAACCAAGAAATTAAAAAAATAACACCATTGAACTTGTATGAATATTCTTAACCAAAAAAGTTCGCGAAAAAATTATTAGTCTACCCGTTAAAGAGGTTATACCATCTTAGGAACTTGCTCATCTTACGCAACCTTCCTTTACATGTTAATTAATCATGTTTTTCAATCAATTGCAACTCATACTTTATAATCAATTACAATTCTAGAAAACAATGCTGCAATGGTGTTAGCAAAATCGTTATAAAGCGCTTTTTAGTAAATAAATATAGTTTTTATTTTTAGGCCGAACGATTTTCAAAAGCACTTCATAAATCCAAACTATGAATCTACTAAAATTCAATGCAAACTTCAATTTGAGTAAATTAGATTACTTTTAAATTTAAAAATGATTTCCTATGCAATTTTATTTTATCTCTAGATTTAAAATATTTTTTTATTATTATATGTTACTAACTCATTCTTTACAGTCAATTAAAAGTTATACATTATAATCAATAACAATTCTAAAAAACAACCGTAATGTTTTTCGTTGACGTCACTTTCATCGTATTTTTTTTTGCGTTCGAGCCACATTTTTATTGGGTTGAGCTCACAATAAAACTTTAGAATAAGGTAATTTTCAATTAATTTGGTAATCTAAAAACACAGGAAAGCGCAAAGAAATACATTATAAGACTTTTCTTCGGTACAATACTCCTTAAAGGAAAACGGGTGGAGATTCCGGCAACCTAGTTTTTTATTGGTTATTAATTCATAATTGTATTTTTAATAAGATCAATCAAATACAAGACATTAAAGATCCAAGACCAAAACTAATACCCTGGGTTTACAAGACCGTGCACCGTGCAAAGTTGCTAGAGCGCTTGCTTTAGAAGCAGGAGATCCTGGTTCGAAACGAGCTTTGGACAAAATTTCGTGTCACGGTAAGGAAGGAGGCGTAAACTTCTTGGTTAAATGCACTTCCGCGGTGCTCTGTAACAAAACCGCTAGGTATTCTTGGGGCACCTAAGTAACGAAAGAAAAAAAAAAAAAAGACTAAACCTCCAAATTTCAAAGCAATGACTAACACTAAGTCAGTAAAGCATGAATATCAAGACCCAGACATAAGTCTCGCAACTTAGGTGTTTGATTTTAGTTAAACATTACAAATATTATCTTTTGAATGTATTTGAAATATATAAGCTCTATTCATTGTGTTTGTCTTTTTCTAATTATCTAAAAGTTTAATTGTTTTAGTAATACTTAAGTTCAACAGATTTATGGGATAATTTTGCTTATTTGAGGTTTGTAGAAACGTTTTATTTTTTTATTTTTTTTGGAATTGAAGTAAATATACCAATCACCTAAATACAGTTTGTAAGTTTTTGACGCCAATTACATTATGGCTATATGGAGGATTTTAATTTTTTGTAAAAACACTTCGGACATTAATCAAAGAAATTTTATTATAGAAAAACTTAATGACCAAAATATTTTGTTATTGCATAAAAAATAGAACACAAATAACAAAAGTTCAATTAATTAGTGTACTAAATAAAAGATAAGTTCCAGTTTTTAAATCACCAATGTCATTCTTTAATATTTTAATAAATACAAAATTTGCTCCATTAAAGACAGGAACTGCTTCTTGTCAAAGTTATAAGTCTGTTTTGGTTTGCTAGTAGAATAATTTTTAGCAAAGATGCTTAATTGTTTCAAAAAGTGGTGTGGTGATTGTTAAAACAAAAAAAAGGCTTTTTTTGTCCGTGTCTTAATCATTCTGTAAAATATAGGTGGGATATGATATTATTATTCAGCGGTGTACACTGGATTTTTAGATGTTTGAATTTTTACTCTTACAGGCATTGTGCAAGCTCCAAACTTTTGTATGTTTATGCTTATATCAAAAAAGAATGTTTTGCAAATAATTAGGGTGATTGGAGCTTGGGAACAAAAGACCCCCTAATTTTTGGGCCCACCCAGCCCTTAACGTCGAAGCAACAAGTTTATAAAATATTTTCTTTAGTATTTTTATCTAAATTCATATTCATCGACAAATTTCAAAATTCATGAAATAATCTCTTAGTGTTCAGTTTTTATGACGATGCAATGTTTACGGCCCCCTCAAATTGAGGGGTGTTAAAACTTTATTTTGTCATGAAATTCGAAATCTGTTGATGAATATGAATTTAAAATAATAAAGAAAATATTTTATAAATTCATTGCTCCTACGTTAAAGGCTGGGTGGGCCCAAAAATTAGCGTTTTTTTGTTGTCAAGCTCCAATCACCCCAATTCTTTGCGAAAACATTCTTTTTTGATATAAGAATAAACATACAAGAGTTTGGAGTTTGCACAATGCCTGTAAGTGTCAAAATTCAAAGATTTAAAAATCCGGTGTACACCACTATTAATAAATTTAAAAATAATTTTTTTTTGTTTAGTTTTACATAATTGAAAAATTTAAAAGCGTGCAATAGTAATGAATTTAGATAATTTTGCTATTATCCATTTGTTCTTTTATTTTCTAAAGGATAACTTTTTTGTACCATAATGCAATCCCCGCACTATCATCAATCAGATCTTTGTATTTTAATGGCTTTCTAGGTTGTTTACAAAATTACGTTGTTATTTTGTAAAGCTATTTTTTAATTTTAAGTTTCGCGAATTTTTTAAGTTGTATAGCGTGAATTCTAATATATTTTAATAATAATTCTAATATTATATTCTATATACGGGATATTTTTTTGTAGTTACAAATAATTTTGTCCTAGATTGAGCAGCTCAGATTTTACTTTATCCAGAGAACTATTAATTAACTAACATTAGTATAGAAGGTTTAACAACTCAAACAAGGGTTGGGTGATTCTAATTAGATTATCTGAAAATCCAAACAAAATTTAGCCACAAACAAAATAAAAAGTACAATTATTTTTATCGCAAAGGTTTCTGGGAAATGGAAGTAGAACGCTTACATTGTTTTGGGTATAAAAAAGTTGATCTTTTAAGAAAAATTGTTATGAAACTGCAAAGTTACAAGAATAAAATGAAATATTAAAGGAAACCAATTGACTCAAAGAAATAAATACATAAATCAATGAACATATGTCCAAAGCGACAGTTAGTATTAGAAAAGTTATATTCAGAAGTTAAAAAACGCCCACAGGAAGAAAAACTTGCAGCGAGACAAGAAAAAAGTATAAGTTCAAAAATGCGGTAAAGTACTTGGACAATGTTCAAAAATAATATTGTGGAAATGGTAAATTATGGACTAATCCTAATCACAAAAGTTTTAATAAAACTTTGTAAGGTTTTTTTAATTTGAATTTAACGTTTTTTTTTTTTTTTGATAATTAAAAATGCGTAAAAACCAAGTAAGACTAGATAAATTTTTTTAATATATTTATGCATTTGAGTTAAGTTAAGATTTCCAATTATAAAATTTACTAAAAATATATTAAAATAACTTAACCAAAATAATTTAGATTTTTAAAATTCAAAAAAAAAAACAACTGTTTAACACTATTTTGTGTAAAATCTAATTCTAATGAATTATTTGCAAAAATCGGATGAGTTATAATGAAGGGCGTATACAGAAATTTTTTGGGTAAGTTCAAAAAAAAAAAAATGTTTCAATACTAAATCTAAAAATACGATTTTTTTTAAATCAAAAATTTATTTTTTGAAAATACTCTGGTGACGTAATGAGTATAATAGGTAACATATAAAAGGTATATTTTTTAAAATACATGACTTCTGTCGACAAAACACAAGACCATAAATTTACCATAAAAGATAAAAAATAAATAGTAAATCCAAAGTAGACGCAAGAATTTATAAATTTTATTTATAACAAAAGTTAAACGTTTAAGGTACAAAGACTTTTATCATTAACTTTTAATATTTATTTTACTTTTAACTACCTGTAAACAAACCTGTTTTTATAATTACAATTTCATAATAACTCACGAAGACCACGTCCTAACACTATGTTGCAAAAATTTTTTATAAACACTTACCCAGAGTCAAAAAACTTGTTTCAATAACTGTGCAATGACAAAATACTTATTTACAAAAATATCTGGTTATGAAATAAGCTGTTTAAAAAAAGTTGTTGGACCATTCCATGCCAAAAGGAGCAAAGGTCCTTGTGAACCATCTTAGATTTTGCAGAAACATTTTGATTTTGCACAAATATATAATAACAGCATATTTTAAAACTTTCAGATCAATATCTAATACGGTTCTTGAAAAAACACTATTGAAGTAGTGGACGATTTGCATTGAGTTTCAATCTACACACAAAAAAAGATGTTTTCATTGCTTTTAACAGCTAATAACTTTTGAACAAGATGGTTTTATTCTTCAACTATTTCAATATAATAAGTATGCGATAGATATTTAAAAAAAAAAAGTTAAAATCTGGCATGTTTTTTTCCATAATGGTGAGTTAAAGTTGGTATTTTTGTTTTGGAGTTAAAACTTTTTGTGGTTTTTAAGAGCATTAACTTAGAAACTAGTTCAAGCTCAGTTTAATCAATGTAATGAATATTCAAGGCTTCGTCCAGGAAAGAAAAAGTTTGTTTCAAATAAATTAGATGATCTAAAGCAACATATCTAAAAACAACATTTTTTAGTTAATATGAAAGAATTTCACCATCCACAAGAACGACCGCTCAAGTGGTGCATTGCTCAAGTGAATGCACCGCTCAAAATACTTTTTAATAATTCACATTCCTGCTGGTGGTGCTTTTAGTCTGCATTCAGTTTGTTCTTTCCAGTATCATTTAAATGAAAATCATCTTATACAAAATGCTACTGGTACAGGAAGTTGCTAGTAACAAAAATTTTTTAACAAAAAGATTGTAATTTGTCTTGTTGCACGAGCCAGTCTCTAGTCACTTAAAGATTCTGACAAATCAAGCAAAATGTAAACATAAAAAGACAAAAAACTACCACAGTTTCATACCATTGTTACTTACCTCAATAGAAATAATAAAAGTTTTCAATTGATGTTGTTTGCTCTGATGTGGATGTTTCTACCTGCAGAGTTTATATTTAGGAAATTTCAAGTTACGCAACAGGAACCTATGTGGCCTGCATTTATGATGCTCAATGGTATTCGATAAATATTTTTAGTAATTAAAAAAATCTTCATATTATGTTTACGAATAAGTTTTCTTTATGTAACAAACTTTTTCAGGTACCCTTGATGCATGATGTACCTTGATGCCCCCTCCCCTAGTTTTTTTCTAAAGGACTTCTTTTTTTTTCTTTTTTTTTTTGATAAAATTCTTGCCTTACCCCCATTTCGAAACCCGTGTATTGGCTCTTTTACGCAAAGTTCAAACTCCTAAGGTACAGGCTAACAGAAGAAGATCTTATAATGATGGCGTAAAAGAAAAGATAATTTTGTTATTAGAGAAATTTTTTTTAACTCTAATTTTGATTATTGATTTTAAAAACTTTTTATTGTCTTAATAGCTGATATTTAATCTGTAAAAAAAATTACATATAACAAATATCTGAAAATATTTAGTGTCATACGTTTTGTATTTAAACCAATTGTAAATTTTTTCATTACTTCTTCAATTTACAATTTTCAAATCATTTTGTTTTTGCTTTTTTGTTGTTTTTTTGTTGTTGTTTTTTTGTTTTTTTGCCATATAAATTTTTTAAAGTCGTTAACCATGATACAAAAACAAATAGCAGAGACAAGAAGAAGACATAGTTGGTCTTATCACCAAGCCTCTATGTCTATATCGTAAATAGAAAACAACAAAAATTACGTAACACTATACAATATAAAACGTTTTTCTAAAGACTTAATAAAATAAAAATCATCGGTCCAAAAGTTCTACTTTAACTTTTTGTTTTTGTATTGGTTACAAAAAATCAAAAAAAAAAAAGAATAAAAAAGAATTAGTACAAAGAAATATTACTAAAAAGCATGCAGGCAAATGCAACCAAACATGCATGCAAGCCAATCGAGCAAAAATTACTAAAAAGCATGCAACTTTTCGGATTAGGCTGCGAACAAAAGTAAAATACTATTTTCGTAACATATTTATATATACTATAATTTTATTTTACTTTCCTTATAATACTTTGTTTAATTAATTATTTTAAATTTTACTTATAAAAATGGAAGTCAAATTTTCATTTAATTTAATTGATGATAATGCTATTGATGATAACCATTTTAATGAAAAAAATTTAGAAAGCGAGTATTATTCAATTTCTGAATCTACTCAATATCTCTGTCAGAACAAAAATAACTTTTCTATATTAAATGTAAACATTCGAAGTATTTACAAAAATTTTGAAATTCTTAAACTCTTGTTGTATCAACTAAACCACGAATTTCAAATAATTTGTATCACGGAAACTTGAATTAAAATCAACGGAAAAAATTCAAATTTTGAATTAAATAATTACGCATCAGTTCACCAACCGCGTTTTAACTACGCTGGTGGTGATGTTAGTATTTTTGTCCACAAATCAATTAACTTTATTTTGCGTAGTAATCTTACTGTTAATGAAACAGATTATGTGTCGTTGTGCATAGAAATTATAAACAAAACCACCAAAAATATTGTAATTAATTCTATTTATAGACAACCATTTTGGTAGTTTAAGAAAATTTAAAACTTATTTAAACAGTTTTTTAACCAAAACTAGTTTAACACGGAAACATGTTTACTTAGCTGGTGATTTTAACTTAAATTTGCTTAATTATGCTTCAAATAAAAATGTTCAATACTTTTTAGATACTCTAACCCAATATAACCTAATACCAACAATAAATAAGTCAACGAGAATAACCAATCAAGTAATAACGAGACTACATCGTCGTTAGTTGTTAATATTGTTACTAACAATTTTCAAAACTGTCGTTTAGGAACGGGCGTAATCAAAACTGATTTAACAGATCACTTTCCAATATTCTTCATAACATTACCCAAAATAATCCCTCCTTGAACTCTACAATTTTAACGCGAAAGATCAATGAAAACTCCTTATTGAATTTTCGAACTCTTTTATCAGAAAGTCTCGATTTCAATCTTATTTTGCAATCCCATGAAGTCAATAATGCATATGAACTATTTTTAGCGCAATTCTGTAAACAGTATGACATAGCATTTCCTGTTAAAAAAATATTTATAAAATCCAAGTCTCTTTTAAACCCCCGGATGACCAAGGGACTAATAAAATCTCTAAAAACAAAAACTTTCTGTTAAATATTTAAGGCATAAAATATATAAAAATGAAATAAACTTCAAAAACTATAAAAACTTATTTGAAAAAACAAAAAAATACTCTTATTTACATTTATTATGCAAATACATTTATTATGCAATACATTTATTATGCAAAGTTGCTGGAAAAAACAAACGGCGACACTAAAAAAACGTGAAATATAATTAAACAAATAATTGGTAATCTCCCCAAAAAGCTTTTAATTGACGGGGAAATGATTTATGATAAAAAATAGCTGAAAAACTAAACTCATTTTTTCTTGAAGTAGGGCCAAATTGGCGAGTAAAATTCCGCCAAGTACCATAGAGTTTGAACCTTAAATTAAACCGTGTAATACTAATATGGAAGAATCTAATTTAAATCTAAGCGAGATAAGGAATGCTTATAATAGTCTTAAAAGTAATAAAAGTGCGGGCATTGACAAAATTAGTGTAAATGTTGCTAAGTCAGTTTTCGATATCATTGAACCGTCATTTCATATTTTTGACCTTTTATTAAAACTAGGTGTTGTGCCAAAAAAACTTTAAGTTGCCGTAATTACTCCAATTTTTAAATCTGGTGACGAAACTAAAATTTCCAACTGCAGACCTATTTCCATCTTACCTTGCTTCTCAAAATTGTTGGAACGGATTACGTACAACAGACTTTATAATTATTTGATGTTAAACAGTTTGCTTTACAGTAAACAATTTGGGTTTAAAAAAGATCATTCAACTAACCATGCGGTAATCGAACTGATTAATCATGTATCAGATGCATTCAATAATAACTATTTTACTTAAGGAGTTTTTATTGATCTGTCAAAAGCCTTTAACACTGTTAAACATAAGATACTTGTAAAAAAACTGGAACTCTACGGAGTAAGAAATAAAAATTTACTTTGGTTTTGAAGATTACCTGGCGAACAGGTCACAATGTATTATTTATAAAAAAATTGAAAAAGAAAAACACATTACATGTGTTGTGCCCCAAGGCTCAATCTTAGGACCATTATTATTTTTATTGTATATAAATGATTTGCACTTAGCATCAAATATTTTAAATATTATAATGTTTGAAGACGAATCCAATCTTTTTTAATCCAACAAAAAAATAAAAGTTCTCTTGAATATATTTAATGAAGAACTATTAAAAAGAAACGAGTGGTTTACAAGTAATAAGCTTTCGTTAAATGTAGAAAAAACTAAATTTATTTTGTTCTCTAAACCTAGTAAACATGATGATGTTCCTCTAAAATTACCTAATCTTTTAATCAATAAAACATTTATTAAAAGGGAACCAATCGTTAATTTTTTAGGAGTAATACTAGATGAAAATTTGTTATGGAAACCACATATAAAATACATAGAAAATAAAATCTCAATAAATATTTCCATATTATATAAAACTAAACCATATCTTAACACAGCTTCCTTGAAAAAAAATATACTTTTCATTTATTCATAGTTTTATCTCTTTCTGTAATCTGTAATATTGTATGGGGTAGTACTAATTATAGTAAATTAAAAAAAATTTAGAGTAAGCAAAAACACGCGTGCAGGATTGCATTTGGTTCTCACAGAACTTTTCATTGCGAAGCTCTTTTAAGGAAGCTTGGTGCCTTAAGTATCTATAAACTTAAAATACACCAAGTTCTAAAATTCATGTTTAAAATAAAACATGGCCTTTCTCCTATTGTATTTCAGTCTTACTTTAGTGAAATCTCGCACAATTATCCTACTAAATTTTCAACAAACAACATTATTGTACCAAAAAATAATTTAAAACTAAGTTCTTACCAAATCCAATACCATGGACCGTTTCTATGGAAACACTTTTCAAAATTTATTACAAAAAAAAAGGAATATTCAAAACATCTCTTTGGAAAAATTCAGGAAATAATATAAGAGTATCTTATTACAAAATGACTTTGTTTTAAAAGATCTCTTTTAAAATAAATACATAAATAATATAAATTATCTAAAAAAATAATTATTGACACTATTTCTCTTTTGTTGCAGTTTTATTTTTAGTTAATTTTTTTTGTTAAAAAACTTTATTACTTTTATGTTGTTGTTAATCTTTGATATATTGCGTTATATTTCAACACTAATATTTATATTATATTAATATTTATATTGTAACTAACATGTGTAAAATTCTTATTATGCACTTAGCTACTTTTCTTTTTTGTATATAAACTGACGATTTTTTCAATGTAAATGGGGCTCGATGATAAGATCGATGTAAGACAGTTTATGTCTTCTGCTTGCTCCAGTTTATTTGTTAACACAATTTATTTTATTGAAAATTTTAATATACAGCAAATAATGATAATAATAACTAGCAGAAACAACCCGTAATACGGGTTACGGTCGGTGTGCTACTTATTTTATAATGGCTGTTTTCCACAATTTAAAGTTGCGAGACCTTAACTTATACCTTTTAAGAAAAACGCCTTCAAATTAAAAAATTAAACCATCTGTAAAATTAAAATAAATTAATTTACCAATTATTTAACGTTATTTGAGTAATTTACAACCGACATAGGTCATATCAGTGTATGGCAGAACCATTTTCCGAGACATTACTAAGTTCAACACAATACGTTTTTAGTTACTGACTCAAAATAATAACACTTCATCATGCTTTAAATTGAAGAAAAAGTAAAGCTAAATTCTTATTTTTTTATTTTATTTTATTATAACATGAACTTTATTTTTTATAACATGAACTTTGATTAATAAGATTAATATGAAGTGAACGTAAATTAATCATGAGTTAATAATTTTTTGGTATCCCATAGATACATGTTACTTTAAAAAAGAAAATTGTCTTTAAAACGTTAAATGCACTCAACATAAACAAATTTATTATAAATAACTACGCAATTGAGTACAAATACGTTTCATACAAAAAAAAGTTAATTTACAATCAAACACGTGTATAACAAATTGTAAAAATATGTAAACTTTGACCTTTTATAATGCATTAATGCGTCATATGACAAACCTAAAATAAAAATTGAAACAGATAAGTAGAAATAAAAGGAAAAAAAAACAAAAAAAAAACTGGAAAACAATTTACGTGCTTTTCGGTAGCCTGTTGTCATACTTAAACTGCTGTCATGATGCAGCTTGTCGGTGTTGTTTTATGACGTTATTTCACGTTGGCTTTTAGTAAACTTTAGTTAAATTTAAAATTCATTACAATAGATATAAAATATTTTAATTAAAAAGCAAAAAAACAAATGCTTCAAGGAGCCCAACTAAAAACATTAAAGATAAAAAATCAAATAGAGATATAAATAAATAAGATAATATATATAACTATCAAAAGCTCCCGTTTAATTCTCATCTATATAATATTTTATTTGTATTAATATAAAGTTATTAAAAAATAAATTTTAAACAGAATCGCGCAAG
The DNA here is from genome assembly GCF_038396675.1 of Hydra vulgaris. Lineage (NCBI taxonomy): Eukaryota > Metazoa > Cnidaria > Hydrozoa > Anthoathecata > Hydridae > Hydra > Hydra vulgaris. Next base: position 7,513,346 of record NC_088920.1, read on the forward strand.
AAACAGAAAAATCGAAAATCTCGCACATAATTTATGCATTTATTTAATATCTCAACAACTCCTATTTAATATAGTGGAAAGGAGCCTATGATGGCATAGCGCCAATGATGGCATACCGGTCATATTTCCATAAAAATTAGTTATGGTGAAAACGTGATAAGATCTACTTAACTATACTGACTATACATTAGTTTTAGTGAAAATACGTCCATTTTGCACAAATATTCTTTTTATAATCAACAAAAGTTGATTTTGTGATGTGCTGTTTTAGTTTTATTCCCTTCATATATTTAAGATTGTGATTTTATTATGAACTGGGCAGAAAGAGAATTTTCATGCATTTTATATCCAAGTTTTGAGCATTTAGCTGAGTACTTACTTTACTTTTATCTTTTAAACAAGACAGACACTGCTTGTTTTAATGAAAATGATGACGTTTTTCCATGATAGCATACTGACGAGTTGGGTGTGTTGCAATAATGACGAGTTGGGAAAACCTTTTTTTTTTATAAGAAAAACTTATTTTTAAGTAAAGTAAAAAGAAAACAATGCTCCAAAAGTTTCTTTTTTGGTCCAAAAAATACATAAAATGCAATATATCCTATATGTTTGCGCAAAACTTTGCTGCTGCGTAGCGTGAAATGGTAAATTAGGATGGTTCTGAGTAATTTCTGGCTTTTCTGAGGGAAGACTCTAAAGTCAAATGAAGTTATCAAGTTACTCTTGATTTTAACCAGCCCCATCCTACCCTATGTTATCATAAAAGCAATGGGTTACCTATGATGGCATACTTGTGCTTTTTTTAAAAAATTGAAATAACTTATAAAAAAAGAAATGATGAATACTCCGAGAATTATTATTATTATTATTTTTTTTTTTTATATAATACAAGTTTAAAATAGAATAAGGTTGTTAAAAATACTATGTACAATTCCAATATAATAAAAAGATAAAAAACTTTCATAAATATTTACATTTAAAGAAAGAAAGTAAATAGTATCAATATAATTTTAACGATAGTCATTTAAAAATACTGACAAATTATTTTATAGATAAAAAATAAGAGACAATGAAACAAAAAAATAAAAATAAAAAAACTAATAATAATGGAATTCGATGTTTATTTAGAAAATTTAAAAAATTATTTACAACGTTTAAAAATTTCATTTTTTATTAGAAACTTAAAGGAGTTTAGTGATTTTACCGTATTTAAATGTTTAGTTTTTTGAAATGTGTTCCATAGTTTCGGTCCACGGTATGCTATTCCATATTCAGAATACTTGCTCCTAATTCTAGGCAATTTTTAAGTATTCCATTGATTTATTCTAAGAGAGTAATTATTGTTAACATTTTTCGTAAATTTATTATTAAAGGTTTTTGAAAGGCTGTTATTATATTTATACATAAAAATTAAGTGTTGGTAAATATTAACTTCAAATATACTCATCATTTGCATGTCTTTCATTAGTGGTTTTGCATGTTCATATTTTTTTTTCTTATATATAAGTCTGCATGCATGTTTTTGTAGAGAAAATTTTTTTTTAAGTTTTGTTGGTTGAGTACTAGCCCATGTAATATTGGAATAGTAAATAAAACAATGTATTAGGCCAAAATATACTAGTTTCAGACTTTCTGATGTTACATTTAGGCGAATATGGTACATCAAACCAATTGTTTTACTAATTTTTGATTCGATATAATCTATGTGAGGAAGCCATGATAAATTTTCATTAATAAGAATTCCTAAGAATTTTATTGACTCATTTTTTTCGATTAGTTTATCATCTAAAATATAAATCTTGTAATTTTAAGGGAAGGCTTTCCTGGTGTGATTTTTTATGGAATAGGATATACTTTGTTTTATCTACATTGAGTGACAGTTTATTAGCCTTAAACCATTCATTGACATTCCTTAATTCATAATTCATTTCAGACTAAAGTTGCCTAATGTCACTGTTCGATAAGAAAAGATTTGTGTCGTGAGCAATCATTATTGCGTTAAGTTTTGCTGAAGAATTATGCAAATCGTTTACATAAATCAAGAACAGCAAAGGACCAAGAATTGACCCTTGTGGAACTCCACACATAATTTTTAGGTCACCTGATTCCTTTATTAATAACATATCGTTTTCTTTCAGTGAGGCTTTTAACCAATCATAGATTTTATTTATTACTCCATAGTGTTTAATTTTTTCTAAAAGAACGAAGTGATCAACCGTATCAAATGCTTTTGATAGGTCAATAAATAATCCTTGAGTAAAGTTATTGTTTTCGAATCCTATAGTAATTTGGTTTACTATTTCAATTATTGCGTGTTCAGTTGAATGGGTTTTTCGAAAACCAAACTGTTTTGTGTAAAATAAATTATTTTTGTTAAAATGGTTATAAATTCTATTATAGATTACACGTTCGAATATTTTGGAAAATACAGAAAGTACTGATACAGGTCTATAATTATAGATTTTTGGTTGATCATTGTTTTTGTAAATTGGGAATACTTTTGCCAACTTTAGTGTTTCAGGGAAAATACCTTAATTAATTGAAAGTTTTATAATATGGATCAAAGGTCTGGAAATGTAATTTTTGTTCAAAATAACTATATTACTAGAAACGTCATCAAAGCCAGGTGATTTATTTTTTTAAAAAAAAGAAAAGGTTGTTTCATATTCTCTAAGAAAAAAGTCGCTATCGTGAAGTATTACGTCAATTAACGATTTAAAATATAATTGAAATGAGTTGGGCGTGGTTATAATTTTTTTAGCAAGGTTCGGGCCAATGTTTGTAAAGTATTTATTTAACTCATTCGAGATTTTTAAAGGACAATAAATAAAGTAAAGCCGTAGTTATTTTGTTTCTTCCCATTATATTATTAATTACATCCCATGTTTTTTTTACATCGAATTTGTTTTTTGTAAGTTCTTCACTATAAAAGTTTTTTTTAGCTTTCATGAATAGATTTTCGTAAAACCATTTACATTTTTTGTATATTTTTTCATTATCTTCACTTTTGTGTTTCAAAAATTTATTGTAAAGTTTTTGCTTATTTTTTGAACATTTTATTAGAGTTTTATGCATCCAAGGATTTATTATCGTTTTTTTTAATTATTTTTAATTCATATGGGCGCGCTTTGTTATATATATCAAGAAATGTTTGTAGGAAAATATTAAAAGCTTTATCTGTATTAGCACATTTAAAAACCTAATTTCACGTCTCTTGGTTTAGTTTATTAGAAAGATTATTTTTATTAATTGTTGATAAGTTGCGTTTTTTTAAAGTTATAATTTTATAAGAATCCCCTTTGTATGTGACATTTAAAAGATTTATTTTAATGTATATTTGGAAGTGATCACTAATGTCAGTTTTAAAAATACCTGTCTCAAATGACGTTTTTATATAATTATTAATAAAAATATTATCGATTGCAGTTGCAGAGCTTTTGTTACCCTAGTTGGTTTATTTATAACTGGTAAAATATTATATTTAAAAAGCATATCAAAAAAAGATTTTGTTTTTGGAAATTTTTTATAAGTCAGAGCGTTCAAATTTATGTTACCAGCAATATACAAACTTTTTTTTTTTCTATTTGTTTTTAGGACCGTCTTTTTAATAAATTCTTCAAAACATTCAATTTTACCACTCACCGGTCGGTATACGCACCTAATTACAATGTTTTTGTCTTTGTCACTAATTATTTCAATGAACAGACTTTCATAATTAGGATTTGATGAGCATAATTTATTTTTTAGTTTGTATGAATATAACTCTAAAACATATATACCAACGCCTCCTCCGTTTTTATTACTTCCTCGCGATTGACTAATTAGCTTAAAATTAGGAAATTTGAAATTAGAATTAGAATCAAGTGTATTTTCATGCCAAGCCTCTGTAAGGGATATGACATCAAACGTGTAATTTATAATATTTAAAAATTCTTTAAACTTGTCAAAGTTTTGATTTATGCTCCTAATATTTACATGTAATATAAAAAATGAATTTATTTCTTTTTCCCCTTTAAATTCATAAGTATCAAAATACGGTGTTTTCATGAAATTCCTTTGAATTTCTTGAAAAATCATTGTGTTGTTTAATTAATTGTCTTTTGAAGGGTCAAATTTTATATTTTCAAAACCTTATTCAAAAACATTATTCGAATCCATTTTTAAATATAGTAAATATGAAAGAATTTAACTATTAATATATTAATAAATAAACTATTCACTTTGAAATATTAAATTTTTTGTTCTTTCAGAGTTTTTTTGTTTAAATTCATGGACAGTTAGTTTATTATACACAACTTTAGCATAATAACCATTTTGTCTATGAATATGCTTTAGCGAATAACTCTGTTCGAACTTTTCTAGTTGTACTACAATAATCTGCATTAATAAAAATATTGGTACTTTTTAGCTTTATTGCGTTATCAGTGATCGTTTTTTTGTCCTCGTAGTCACGCAGTTTCATAACAATTGTTCGTTCGCGATTCTCTCTGCGCTCTTTCTATTTTGATTTCTCTTTTGATATTAAGATTTTCAGCAAGTAATTTCCTTACTTTTTCTTTGGTTTTTTCCCAATCTTTTTCATCTTTACTCTCAGGCAAACCATCAATACGCAAATTGTTCCTTCGATTTCGATCCTCTGCATTAACAGAGTTTAGCTTTAGGTCGTTGTTGTCTGTAAAAATTTTTCCCTGTATTATTTTTACGCTGGATAACTCTTCTTTAACTTAACAAATTTTTTCATTTACACTTTTAACCTTATCGTCGCAGGCATCACCAAGGAATGGTGATGCCTGCGACGGTTCAAAGGCATCATTCAAGAAGTAAAAGATCAAGATCCTTTACTTCTTGAATGCTTTTTTGAACGGAATCAAACTTTATAATAATCATTTTAACTGTTTCTGTAAAGAACAACAATATCGACTTTTTGTAACTTCAGTAGTTCTCTCACCATTACCATTAAAACAACATCAGCATTGCTCATTTTAATTTAATTTTGATAAAAAAATTACGATTTTAAAGATAATTAAATAATAAAAACTCATAAATAGAATAAGAATATCTGTCTTATTAACACAAATACTGTCTAAAGTTTAGATGTGTTTTTTTCCGTTTATTGTTATACATGTAACAAGGAATGTATCCATATCAAAACTTTTATTATTGGTCTTCAGGATACTGAATAATGAAGCTTCAAAGTTAAGTATTCTATCAAAGGCGCCTTTCCTCTGCTTTAAATGAGAAATAGCAGTTGACAAATCTTTCTAGCTGGAGTATAGCGTTTGGAAAACCGTTGCATATTTTTTAAACTATTGCAACATTTACACAAATAAAAGATATACTAAAAAAATACTTAAACATTCAGCCTAAAATGTGATAAAAATATTTCTGCAATAATTTTTCTACAAGATGATTGTAATATTAGGTATGTTGTTTCAAGTCTCAGTTCTTATTGTAAAAAGGATGAAAAAAAAGATCACGTTGTAAAATCAAAATCAACATTAGGTTTAAAAACGATCTATTAAACTCTGACGTAAGATGCTCACAATAGAAATGATTAACACTTTGTCAAAATACTTTTTAGTTTTGGCATAATATAAAGCATAATATTGTTCAATTTCCAAATTATATGAAACATATTTTTATCAAAAATGAAAAAAGTTCATTTATAATTGGAGATATAAAAAATAAATATTTTATAAAACAACGAACATGTGATAACAAAAACTTTTTTGACGGCATATTTTAGGTTTCTCTCCTGAAAACCTTACAACAAGTTTGATATAACTAGAAATGAAAACAATTGATGAAGTACAGTAACCTTCATCTTCTTTGGACCCCCTCTGACTGTTTAATTCTTTATTTTATAAAGATCATTGTAATAAAAATTATATTTTATTTTGTATATTCAAAAGAGTGCTTGTTGACAAGATTTTACCGTCTTCTTTGTTTTACGGACATATTTTTTCTTTCTTGTATATATGTATGTTGATTACTTTTGTTAAACAGATAAATAAGTAAAATACAAATAAAAGAAAGTAATAAAATGGTAAGTATACTCCCCACAATCAACAGACCAGAGTAATTTCTAATTCCTTAACTGTTATAATAATATATTCTCAAATTCAATACAATATCTCAAACTTAAATAGCAAATTAATGCTTCTTTAAAGTCAGAATTAGTTAAATCAGATATTTCATACCATTCTCGTTTATTTTTCTCTGTCCAAAACTGCTTCAAAATTCTCATTTACCAATTATAAATAGGTATTCAATATGTAAAAAAAGGACTTGATACAGAATTATTATTGATATTTTCAGCTAACAGTACAAAAAAAGGTTTCTAATTCAAAAAAAATAAGAAAATTTTTAAAACAAAAACAAAAATTTTACGTAAAGTATTTTGAAAATAGAACTAAAACAAACTTATCTATTTATAAAAAATAAAAAAAATAATGTTTTTCAAATAAAAAAACTTCAAGTATAAAGAAGTTTTTAAAAAAATACTATTGAAATAATTGGTAAAAGTAAAGTTAAATGTTTCAAAAAATTGAAAAGTGAAACTCTTTAACTAATTAAACTACTTTGTCAACAATGGTGCTTGTTTCTTGAAATACATTGAAATCTTGTATCAAGATTTTAATGTCCTAAATGCTCATTTAAAAGTTACTTAAAGGCCTCTCACTGCTCCTTAAACATATTTAAAAGTATAAAATTTATAAAAAAATGCAGCAGTACTCACAAATCAAAGTTAAAACAGTAAAAAAAAACATCAAAAACAAGCTTTGAGACAAATGTACAACAAAGAAAAAGTTACTTATGCTCAATCTTTATTATTGGAACAAATGAAAGCACAAAATGTTTTTGAATAAATATTTACAAAAATATACTTTTTATGTCTAAATACAAAAAATATACTTTTTATGTCTAAATACAAACTAGATGTGGTGTTATTGCATTTTACGACGAATGTATAATACATGAGTATTACATAATGCAAGAGTGAAGTTTGCCATAATACTTTCTCTGTTAAATCAATCATAATTTTTTTCCTTTAAAATATTCGACAATAAATTAATATAATAAATATTTGAGTATAGTCTAGCAGAGGCATTTTAATTTCTCTGATAATGAGGTATTAAACCGCCTCTGGTCTGGCACTTTGTTAGAAACATAATAAGTGAATTTTTCTTCAAAAAAAGGTAATCATGATAAAAAAGAAAGTGTTGAAAATAAAAGATGATGATGACGATGGTAAACATAATAAGTGAGTTTTAAAACGCCTCTGGTCTGGTAGTTTGCTTCAAACATAGTAAGTGAACTTTATCAAAAAAAGGTAATGATGATAAAAAAAAAAGTGTTGAAAATAAAAGATGATGATGATGATGATGGTAAACATAACAATACAATGATTTCATTAAGACTGTGTAAGGGGCGAATTACATGAACGCGAATTGAAAATTCCGTAAAAAGTTCTGGTCTTTAAATTTTTAGTTTCTTAAAAAACCGTGAACTCAGTTTTTATGAATCTTAAAAATCAACAATTACTAATTTCATTAAGACTCTCACAACTTAATTTTAAAATTCAGAAAAAGGGTCCTAATTTTGCTGTCTTTCCCCTCCCCCTTACCGGAATAAGGGAGCGGTGAGGGCAGCTGTATCTAAAAAATTTCTACAATTAAAACATTCCAACGTTTTCAGGTAATTGTTTTTGTAAATGTTATAGACTAAATAACGTCTTCAGATACTTATTTTTATATGCGTCACTCGTTTTTCTCACTGTTAGAATCCAACTTACTTTAGCAACAACTCACTTTAGCTTCCAAATAGTTATTCTACGAATAATGTTACACAAAGGTGACGGGGGGCCATGGTGGCTCAAAAAAGGGGCATGGGCATTTTTTTGCGGACCCTACCTTGGCTGAAAATACGCACCATGTAAATGCTGAATCGACTCAAATTTTTGTTCTACTTCTTTTTTTTCACGGACCCTAAAACATTGCCGGGTCTCGGGGCAATATACCCCTGGCGACCCCCTCCCCCCACTGTCTACGTCTATGTTGTATACTTACACCAGTAAGTATCATATAATAAAAAAATATTAATAATAAAAATTAAAAATATATTTAAAAAAAAAACTTATTGGAATGAAAAAATCGATACCAAAAAACAAGATACATTAAAAAAACATATATATATATAATTTTACATAAAATATAAAAGAATAAAAGAAACTCATTATTTCATAACTATGGCTTTTAGACTTTATTGGGTTTAATTTGCAAAATGACGTTCTAATTTACGATCATTTTGAGCAAATTAAAAAAGTTTAAAAACTTTGAAAATTAAAGATCTAAAATATATTAAATTGAAAGCGTAGTAGATCAAGTTAATTAAATATTTAAAACTACGGCATCATCTTACCAAAAACTAAAGATAACCATTGTAAATTAGACACTTTTTTGAAATGGCAAAAAGAATTTACTTTAAAGTTCTAGTATGATATAGAGAGAAATGATGTTGTAAGATTACGTTGCTTGCTTTGCAAGCAATATTATTCTCGTATTAAAAACATTAAAAAATTTTCTATTTTGTGGATTCGCCTTTGAGCTCCGTCAATTAAAAAAGACAGGGTAAGAAACCATTGCAACAGTAAACAACATAAGGATGCACATCTCACCTATTATCGGAGTATATCGGCTTCGGAAGGTTTTAAAGAATATATAAATAAAAACACTGATATTAAAAAATGGCTACGAGAAATGGGTAAAAAAGATTGTGACTCACTTAAAAAGAAATTCAATGCAGTTTACTACTTGGCAAAAAAAGAACGTTTATTTTCCGATTTCCGTGATTTGCTAGAGCTAATTAAAAAAAGCGGCGTTGATCTTGGCAATAGTTTCTCAACTAATCAAGCTGTTGGTATTTTTACAGATTACATCGGTAAAGTTGCTAAAGATTGATTCAGAGAGGGTTTTATAAAGTCAAGATATTATTCAATATTAAGTGATGGCAGTTGTGCTATTGCTACACTCCAACAGGAATTATTATATGTGTTGTATTTGTTTGAGGGCAGACAAGGCGTTAAACTTTTGTCGGTTAAAAGCCCTGACAATAGTAATGCCTGTGGTTTTCAAATCTGTCTAGAACAAGCATTTGTAAGATTTGGAATAAATGAAAGGGCTAAAAAACTGTTACGGATAAATGTAAAAGAAGCTTAAAAATCTACATGGCTACAAGTACTACATTGTTTTAACCATTGTCTTGAGCTTGAATTAAAAGATGCTTTTGAAAAATGTACTGTATTTACAAATTGTAAAAACCTCTTACTAAAGTTACATTGTCTTTATGAACAATCGCAAAAACGTTTACGAGAATTGAAACTTATATCAGAAGCTTAGGAAAAATTCGTTCCTAAACCAGCAAAATCATAGGTACTCGTTGGCTAAACCACAAGTGAAATGCAATAAAAATAGCTTTAGATAATTATGGTGCGTAAATTTCTCATATAAAGTCTCTTAGCCAAACAGATTCTCAGCCGTCAAAAGAAGCCAAACTAAGGGGATTTTTTAAAGTTTGGAAAAATTCATCTCTTGTGGTACATTTATCTGTTTATCTAAAATATTTTAGCGTTCAAAAAATATCACCATATAAAGTTTAAACCCCCCTTAATTTGACGGGGTTGCAAATTTTATATTGTCATACTTTTTGAACTCTGAGAGATAATATTATGAAACTTAAAGTTTATCTTTAAATATAAGTCTAGTTGAAAATAATAACAAAAATTATTTCATCACCTTGTTGCTCTCACGTTTGTTCCAGGTGGGCTAAATTTTTGGGGCTTTTTTGTTCCCAAGCTCCAATCATCGCAATTTTTTGCAAAGCAACCTTATTTGATATAAGTATAAACATACAAATGTTTAGAGTTTGCTCCATGTCTGGAAGTTAGCTATCTCAAAGAGCAAAAAGTGCTTTGGGTGCCCCTGTGTTTTGGGTACAATAAGTCGTTAGTGAAATATTCAACAATTATAAATTACGCATTCAAACAATTTTGAAAATAAAATAAGTATACTTTTTGTATATGTATAAGTATAAGTATATTTATAACAATACTTTTTGTATACCATATCATTACTTAAGTAATGATATGAGTAAAAATAAATAAAAATAAATTAAATAAATAAAAAAAATTAAATTAATAAAATTAATTAATTAAAATTTATTATTTAATTAAAAAAAATTAAATTAAACAAATAAAAAAAAAAAAAAATAGAAACAAATAAAAAAAAATTATTAAAAAATCGACTTCATTCATATCACAGTTTTACACATTTAAAATAGTTATGCAAAGTTTCATTATCATTTCTTTAATCATTTTTTTTAATCTTTTATAGCGTAAACCCAGTTTTTTTAGGTATTTTGAGCTATTTTTATTAGTTACCATAGCAACAAGCTACCATTTTTATATATCATTTTTTTATCATCAGTAAAATATTTATTGTTTGAATCAAGAAAAGTTAGTCTATTTGTGTTGTTCTAAAACTCCTCAGTGTTTTTTTCAAGCTTGCAAGATTCTGCTTCAAATATTATTCTAATTTAACATTAAGCAGAACTTTGTGTTCAATACTTTCTTGCTGAATTAAATATCCAAATATCCATCTAAGAGTAACTTTACGCATTTTGATTCCACACATTATTAATTTTCGTTTTTTGTCAATATACCAAGTTTCATCTCAAAACATGATTTGCCAAAGAACTTTTTTGAAAGAATAGAACTAATAAACTTGTTTTTTTTATATATATATATGTTTTTTCGCCTTCTACAGTAAATACAATTTTCATATATATATAGAACAAAATAAATAATGTCTGGAACAAAAAGGAGACATAATTCTGTCTTATCACCGAGCCCCATTTTTATAAAATTGTGATTTATAAATACCATATAATATTGGCGTAAATATACAAAGTAGTAATTAGTAATTGCTATAATGCTTACATTTTCTGCACTTGCAAAAAGTAAAAGAAGGCATCTGCAGTGGATTGTGATAATAACAATCTTTCAAAAGAATTTTTTTTTTTAATTTTTTAACTATATCTTGGGACAAAACTATATCTTGGAACAAAAAAGTTGTTGATTGAGAACCTTGTGCTATATTTATGGCAGGTTTCAATAAAATAGGATTCAAATATTTATGGCGACATTCCAAGCTTAGTTCTATACATAAAAGCTAAAATTTCATGTAAATTTATTTTATAAATTTTTAATCTCCAAGTAGACACAATAAAGACTCACAAGGTTCAATATAGTTTGACACGCATGTTTTTGTTTACAATAAAGCCTTTTTTAAATTTCTACGATTGGTGACTTGCCCATTCAATATTACAGTGTGTTAGGTAACTTTGGATAAAAGCAAAGTATGAACCTTTTAGTGATTTAAAATTAAAAAATGGTTTAGCTCTATAAATCATTCCTAAATTTCTAAGAATTTTTTTTTAAGATTTAAGCAGGAATTGATTTAAAATTCACTTTTGGAAAGGTACCTTTAATTTTAAACTTTCTATAACAAGCTATTAAGGAATGCAGGAAGACTATGTTATCTCACCAGTGTGTCCAATTCACTTTTGTCATAGGATTTCCAATATTCTGAAATAGTAACTTCAGGTTCTCGTATTCTTGCAGTATCTTGTGACAAAAGGGAATAAAGAATTTGTGATGATTTTGATCTTTCAAAAAGATCATTCATGATACGTTTTTATAGGGTGCTAACAATATCTAAAATACATTGTTAGCATCCTATAAAAAAAAGGCTTTTCTAGTTCAATAGTTTTGAAATGTTTCTGTAACGGTGTTGCTACGCCAATTCTTGTTCCGGTGTTTGCGGATGTTGTATTAGATACAGTCATTTTTATGGCTGGACACATCTCATGGATTGTTTAGCTTTCTCCATAGTAGTTCAGTTTCTTTAGCCAAAATTGCAACTCTCTCCTCTCTGCTTTTTACATTTAATGACAATTTTTTAAATTGATCAATTATATGATGTTCTGTTGGCATTTTATTCATTTTACAAATACTTTTAACAATAACACATCTTCTTGAAGTCTTAGCTTTTTTAAACCTCACTAAATTTGATTCTTTCTTATTCTTGTCTAAATCTTTCTTATTCTTTTTGATTCTTTCTTGTTCTTGTCGAAATCTTTCTTATTCTTGTCTAAAGCAAGACCATTTTTAGCAATTTTTGATTCTTTCTTATTCTTGTCGAAATTTGATTCTTTCTTATTCTTGTCGAAATCTTTCTTATTCTCGTCTAAAGCAAGACCATTTTTAGCCATTTTTGTATGTCTATTACGTTATTTATAATTCAATAGGATAACACTAAAAAGATACGAGAAATTATTTTCATCTTGGGGAGTGATCTTTTTCAAAAATTGACATTAAAAATTTATATTTTCTGTTTGTCTAAATATTAATACGCTAATGAATATTAGTGCGCATAGTTACGCATATTTTCGCCTATTGTTCGTATTGTTTCTTACGGTTCTGTATTCTGAAAAATTCACTATTTCTTAGTTTTTAAGTAGTAACTAGACCATGACGATACTTATAACAGGCCTTCCCGTCGCGAATCCGTATTTTTAACTGGGGGCGGACAATGTTACGGAAAATATAAAAAAATGGTTGAAAAATAAGCAAGCTACATTATTTTCAGTTAATTTATTAAATTTAAAAGGAACTGTTCCAATGCACAAAGTGTCTAATGCAGTGTTTATTAAATATCATAAAATTTTAATAAAACAAAAAAAATAATGAAAAACAACATTTTTCAGAATAAGGAATGAATTTTATTTAAAAACGAAATCACAAAAGAAAAATAAACAACCTTAAAAATAATGCAAAAACAGCTATTAAAATAATTATCAAATATTAGAAAATGTTATGAAAAATGTACATAGCAATATTTTTTAATGCTTTACAGATAATTTTAAAACCTTTAATGCAGGTTCCTTAGAGGACTTAGGTGAAATAAACAAACAATAATTTTTAAGAAATATGTTTGACAATATAACACCATGTTTCTTTAGCATGTTCAAGTTATAAATATCTGATATCATCATAAATATATTGCACAACGACTTTCTGCATGTCTTTTTTTTCTCAATTTCAAAAATAATGTAACAAAAAAAACTCACTGGACACAGCAATCCAGAAGTACACTTAATCCACCTCTGTCCATAGTTTTTGTGTAGTCTCCATACAACTGAAAATAAAATGCAGTGTCAGTCAACAATTCATTTTCGCTGACATCGTCTTTTCTTGTAACATAGACTGCAATATAAAACAGAGCCATTTTTGTACTCAGTGGCAAAGATGCTTCTAGTTCAGGCAATTGATTAATTATATCACAAGATTCTTCACTTCTAAAATAGCCACATTTTTGACATAAATGTTCAATATCAGTTGTGTAATCTGAAACATCAACTTTTAATTCCAAAAACAGTTTAGCTTTTTCAATGTTTAATTTTTCAACAACATTTTGAACAGTTATAAAATATGTTCCGCCTGAACCTTATCTAAACTTACTGAATGCTTTTTCAATATAATCTGTTGAGAACTCTCCTAACATAACATAAATGAAATTGTTTTTTAACAAATATTTACACATCTCTACTAAACCATAACAAGTATGCCAAATTGAAGTACCTGTATCTCTAGTTAAGGATTTTATTCTACACCCTTGTTTACCACTCATTTTAAGAGCCATATCTCCGAAATCAAGTAAATATTGCAAATTTATATCTAGTTCTTCCATAATAACTCTTTTACGAGAATCTAAAAATCGAGTATCACCGTAAATTTCTTTTACACTAACTATTTTCCAGAATTCAGTAACTTTTTCTAAAAAACAAATGGTTTCATTCATATTACAAGGGTGGATAACTTTTGAATAAGTTTTGAGAGCAGCTATAGTTTCATCACAAAACACTTTTAAACAGTGTGATACATTTTGTCTTTCAATGGGTTTTGGATGTATAGCTACAAAATTTAGTCTAGATAGTTTAATTAGATGATCTTTCTCAAAATCAAACAAACATTTAAGGTCACTCCATTTAGCAGTCATATTTTGATTTTTTTCAAAATACAATTCCTGTGTTTTTTCTGTTATCCAGTTATTTCTGATACTTTTTAGTAGATGAACATAATCAAAAAGTAGAAAAATCCCACATTTTGTTAACCAAGGTTTTTCTTCAACTCTCTCAAATAAATTAAAAAAAGCTTGATTTGTTCGATTTCCATCACAAATAACTGAAATAACTTTTCCATTGCTTTACTTGATTGAATTAATAACATAGCATACTTGCTCAAACAAAAAAGAAGCATCCAAATGACAGACAGGTATCATTTTGCACAAAAAAGATGGTCCACCTTTTAAACATTTAACCATGATACCCAAAACAGTATTTGCTAACAACTCAGGATTATTTTCAGCTTTTCCAAATAGAGAACCACCATGGTAGAGAAGAAGAGACTTTACATAAACCTCATCTACCAATATTATACAATTCCTCTGATTCTCCTCTATATTTGAAAATACAGTGCTGATAAAATTAATATCTGAAACATTCTTCGTCCTAGATGTAATTTTAGTCAGTGTTTTTACACTTGGAAGTTTAAAATCTTTTCTGAACTGATTGTATAGACTTCGAGATGTTGAAAAATAAGAATACAATCTGATGATTGTTTCTATATTATAAATTTTTTACCTACTTCTGATGCATTCATAGATGCAATATGATCTTGTAATATCAATCTTTGATTATCGACTTCAATGTTGTTCGGATAGCGAATTGTTTCTTCCACTCTTGACCAACAATCAAGAGTGGTAATATGGTTTTTAGATAATGAAGAAATAAAGCAACGTACACCAGCATGAAAACTTTCAAATTTAAAATTGCTTGAGATATGAACAGCAAACATAGGTATACAGTTAACATAAAAGGAATTTGATTGGATGTGCAAAACTTCATTTATAACAAAAGTTATTACAGGACAAACAAATTTATGATTTTTAATATCTTCACATAAAGAAATGAACGTAAACAAATCACTTTTTAAATATTGTGACAACTCATCACACTTTTCACTTCTGATAGAAGACAACACTTTAGTAGTGGACCTTGGTTTTAAAGGTTGAGTTGGTATAACACTTGATGGAATATTAGGAAAAATTGAAGGAGGTTCGATTGGTCTATCTTTCCCATTGACACGAGCTTTTAAAAATTTTTCTGGAAAATGTCTTTCACAGACAACAGTGTCTGGCTTATTTGGAAAATTACTTCTTGGAATTGAATTTATCCAACGATTTCGTTCTTCTTCATTCGAGGGAAGCCTATAACTCGTACTTTATAAAGCCTATAAACTCGTACTTTATTTTTAGTGTCGTAGTTTCCTCTACATCCAGGAATACAGCACTTTTTAACCATTTTGTGACTATCAACTGCTCTCAAATCGAAACTATAAGACTAAACTTTCCGAAACATTGTCCGCCCCCAGTCAAAAATACGGATTCGCGACGGGAAGGCCTGTAATAAGTATCGCCTTGAACTAGACTATTTTTATGCGCGGTTACATTTTCCGGTTACGGTCTTTCGAGTAAAGTCAGCTAGCGAATTAGAGATGATGTACTTTTTTTCTCAAGAAGAACTGATGTTGTTCATTGTTTAAAACAAAAATTTAAATAATCGTTTGTTTATTGTTGGTTGTTTTTATTTTTCTAATTTTTATAGCCTGTTTTCATTTTTTAGAAGAAATTAGAAATAAAATGTCTGGCAAAATAGTTTTTTTAGTATTATCTAAACATGAATACTGTAATTTACCTAATCTTCTAAATATGAATACTGTAATTTAATAGTGTTAGTGTCGTTTCACTTTCTTTTTTAATAAAGAACTTTCTAGGCTTTTCTAAAAGCGTTTTTCACTCCACGCGGTCTTTCAAGCAAGGTCTTCCAGCCGTTTAGAGCTGATAAATTTTTAGTTTCAAGTGGAACTGATGTTGTTGATTGTTTAAAACTAAAATTTGTTTGTTGTTTGTTGTTTTTATTCTTCTGTTTTTTTTTTTAGAAGAAGTTAAAACTAAAATGACTGGTAAAAAATTTTTTTTTAGTACAATTTTTCTTTTTTAGTAAAGTGTTTCAGTTTTGTCTTCAGTCTTTTTAGATCATTTTAAGCAAGTATTTTTCATTTTTTAGAGCAGTTAAAAAGAGCTGAAGGCCTTTTTAGTAAGTATATAGTGTATAGTAGTTTACTTATAGTTTATATTAGTAATATAGTTATATTAGTTTATTTATAGTTTATATAATATATAGTAGTTTATTTATAGTTTATATTAGTAAGTTTATTTATAGTTTATATTAGTTCAAGTTTATTTATCGTTTATATTAGTAAGTTTCTTTATAGATTATAGATTAGGATTAATGAGAATACAAATTTAGATTTTATTTGAGTACGAATGAGAAGCATTAGCAATTTTATTGTATATAATTTTATCTCAATTTTTATTTTTAGACAGACAGGTAGAATTCAGTAAGGACTTAGATTTTGTAGATTTAAAAACTTCTTTTGAATATTCTTTTAAAGCATTGAATATGTTTTATATATTTTAATAAATTTTGTCATTTAGGTGTGGTAGCATCATCAGTGGGTGCAAATGGTAATGTCTTTTATTTTATTTTACAGCAAATAGTAGTGTCTTTAATTTTATTTTAAAAAGAATCAATAAATATTGTTTATTTAAACATAATCATCAGGATAAAATAGACAAGATAGATAAAATAGCTTTTTTATTTAATATTTTTTTATTTAGTTATAACTTCAGTTGCACCAGCCACAACAGGTAACTTAGTACATTTATTTTAATATACTTGAATTACATTTGTTACTTAACTTTTCAAGCAATAAATATTGTTTATTTCAACATTATCGTCAAGATTGTATAAATAAACTTTTTATTTAATAATTTTTTATTGTTGCATCAGGATCAACTTTAAATAATGGTAACTCATTAATTCATATTTTATTATAGATAAATTTTTATAAAAAAATGTAAGTTGGAAATTTTTGTAGATTTAAAAGTTGTTTGATGTTTGTTTGTTTTTCTGTTTAGTTGACAACAATTAAGAGAGAAGTAGTATGTTTGAAAGGATTTTTATTTTTTTATAAAGTAACTAAAATGTTTTTTAAGATATTGTTGTTGACTTTAAAGTAAAACAGTAGGTTTTTATAATTTTATACAGTAAGCCCAAGAACTTAGGTAATACTTAAAATTATATTGTCAATAATATAGAAGAAATTTAAAATTCTCAGTAATACAGCTTCTTATTATTTTACATCAAGTTAGTTTAATTAAAATTTATTTTCTTTAGTTGATCAAGAGAGAGCTAATAAAGGTATTAGTTACATTAGTTTAGTGAATTTATTTTTAAAAAGTTAAGTAGATATTTTAACGTCTATACATTTAAGTGTTTTTATTGTTTAGATAAAGAATGGAAGACTGAAATAAGTCAGTATTTTTGCTATAGATAATTGTTAATAGGAATTTGTTTATTTGTACTGTAACTGGAATTTTAAAACTTCAAGTACTTAAGATTTATTTTCTATTTTCTTGTATAGTTAAATAAATAAAGCATTTATATCTATACACTCAGTAGTCCAAGTCAGTTGTCACATTTTAGGAATTGTCCAGGAGAGAGTAAATAGTAAAATAATTAGTCTTCATTGGCTTTTTTATTCTTGATGGTTAAATTTACGTTTTATTTAATTTGTCTTGAGGCACATGAAATATAATTTTGACAAAAATAAAAAGTTAAATAAAAAAAGTGAAAAGCCATTTCTGAACTACAGACATTTTTCCTTTGAACATTGTGGGGACACCAGACCCTTTATATTGACCAAACTTTGTTTCACATTGTTGCAGGAAAACTGTCTTAATACCTATGTAGATACTGAAAAAACTAAAAAGGTCTCATACATAACTCATTTTCACAAAAAACTGGATTACCGACCTTTGTCTTCTGAGGTACAGATATTAAAATTTAAAGTTTATTTTAGTTTTTTAGTTTTGGTTTAGTTTATAGTTAATTTTAGTTTAGTTTTTATTAGTTTTAGCTTCAGTTATCTTTTTTCTTACTTTAGGCAACTTCATGGAAGAAATGAGGGGAATAGGTAAAAAAAATTATAGTTATATATTTATATGTAAATATAATTCTATCAATAATTCTGAGGTATATTTTTTGTCTTTAGTGTCTGGTAGAAGCATAACTGGTAGGGCTGTGTTTTAAATTTTATATATTTTTTTACGGAGAAATATGTGCAATAGGTGAAAGAATTATTTAATATTAATATTACATTTTTAGACTGTTTGCATTTTACTCATATTTTTATTAAAATTAAATTCCTCACAAGTTTAACTCTTTTTGATTTACTTTTTTTAATTTTTTTTTAGCATCCTCTTCATCCTGTAAAAATGGTGAGGTTATGCTTTATACTTTCATTAAAAAAAATTGTAAATATTTTTAAATTTTATTATATCTTTCTATTTGTAATTTTAGAGTCGTTAACATTTGAGGAATATCAAAGATATCGCTCCCAACACCCAGGGCCTCTCTTGGAGAAGTCCTTCAATTAGCGGCAAAGTAACGGCGGTATGGATGAGCCATCCTTCAAATGGAGGGCTCATCCATACCGGGGTGTTGGGAGACACCGAAGAAAAAACAGCAACCAAAAGGTTGTAAATGTCTTCTATCAGTGAAGATATTTATAACTTTTTTGTTGCCGTTTTTTCTTCGGTGACTTATTTTTTTTTTTTTTAATTTTTTAATTTTTATTTTTAATTTGCAATTTTTTATAACATACTGTTGTATATTTGGTTTGTTTTTGTCTTTTTTAATTGAAATTTTATTTGTTTTTCACCAATTAAACTTAAATATAGTTAAATTGGTTCACTACCCAATCATCATAATATGATGCTACATTCTATTTGTTAAAAATAATTAATTGGTAGTTTAATTTATTGAAAACACTGCTTTTAAAATTTACTATAAGCCAATACTATTTAGCTATATAAGTGCAATTTATTTATATCTATTTGATTTTTTATCTTTAATGTTTTTAGTTTGGCTCTTTGAAGCATTTGTTTTTTTGCTTTTTAATTAAAATATTTTAAATCTATTGTTATGTCTATTAAATTTAACTAAAGTTTACTAAAAGCCAACGTAAAATAACGTCGTAAAACAACACCGACAAGTTGCATCATGATAGCAGTTTAAGTATGACAACAGGCAACCGAAAAGCAGGTAAAATGTATTCCAGTTGTTTTTTCTTGTTTTGTTTTGTTTTTCTTTTATGTCTACTTATCTGTTACAATTTTTATTTTAGGTTTGTCATATGACGCATTAATGCAATACAAAAGATCAAAGTTTACATATTTTTTACAATTTGTTATACACACGTTTGATTGTAAATCGACTTTTTTTTTGTTTGAAACGTATTTGTAGTCAATTACTTAGTTATTTATAATAAAATTTATTTAGTTGTGTGCATTTATCGTTTTAAAGACAATTTCCTTTTTTAAAGAAACATGTATCAAGGGGATACCAAAAAATTAATAATTCATAAATAATTTACGTTCACTTCATATTAATCTTATTAATTAAAGTTCATCTTATAAAAAATATAACAAGAATTTAGATTTAATCTTTCGTCAATTTAAGGCATGATGAAGTGTTATTATTTTGTGTCAGTAACTAAAAACGTATTGTGTTGAACTTAGTAATGTCTAGGAAAATGGTTCTGCCGTTCACTGATATGACCTATGTCAGTTGTAAATTACTCAAATAACGTTAAATAATTAGTAAATTAATTTATTTTAATTTTACAGATAGTTTAATTTTTTAATTTGAAGGCGTTTTACTTACAGGGTATTAGTTAAGGTTTCGCAACTTTAAATTCGCGAAAACAGCCACTATAAATTAAGGAACAGACCGACCGTAACCCGTATTACGCGTTGCTTTCTGCTAGTTAATATAATTTTTCCTATCATGGTGACAAAGGGAATCGAAAATTCTTAAAAAAATTTTTTTTTTTATACTAGAGTTGGGCCGATTCCGATTCTCAAGGAATCGTAAGAATCGCGATTCTCATCTTTTTTTAACGATTCCGATTCTTTTTTAAAAGACTTTTTAACGACTTCACTTCATTTATTATTACTTCCTTGATAATTTAAGTAAATATATACACTCTTTGCCGTTGAGATTTTTTTTTGTTTAATTTACGTTAAATCTTCACTTTCGCATTTCATATCATTGTTGAAGTTAAGTAACTGTGAAGGAAAACCTTAACAACAGTAAACGTTGAAAATAAAAGTAAAAGTTTATACTCTAAATTTCAATTGATTTATTTTTTTCAATTTTTATCAATTTACCGACGGTAAGTATTATCATAAAAATCTTATTTGCTTGTTTTATTATAATAATAATTATTGTTAGTATTATTATTTTGTACCTTTATAAATGCTGTTTTAATTTCAGAATATAAACATATATATATATAGTGTCATTATCATGCCAAAACGTAAAAAAAGCAAGGTATGGGACTATTTTGTGATCAATTCAAATGACACAAACTCTGCAATATGCAACTTTTGCAAAACTGCTATATCCAGGGGTGGTGGCAGAGTTTGTCAGTCACACACAACATTGAACATGCTAAAGCATTTAAAAACCTTCCATAAATCTGAAATCAAAAATCAGAAACATGATAAAGCTAGCGTTATCGATTTTAATATATGCGAGGATAGCTCTACCGCAGGACCATCTTGTAAATCCAGTCCTAACCCTGCGTTTGAAACTCCTATGCCAAGGTAACCTCAATCTACTACACTCGCATCCGCATTCACAAGTCTCAACCCTAAGTCTCAGAATTCGGAGATCAATACTAGAAGCTCTTCTTCCACAATTAGTTCTATAAAAATGAAGCCTAGATCTTCATCTACTAAACAACCAACAATACACCAAGTGTTTGCAAAGACCAGGCTTCTCACATCTACAAATTCGAAGGCAAGAATAATTACAAGGCTTATTGCTGAAATGATATGCACAGATAACCAACCTGTTAGTATAGTAGAAAATCCCGGTTTCAAGAGGTTACTACAGTTTTTGGAGCCAAGGTATACGATACCAAGCAGAAAATACTTCTCGACTATTGAAATTCCTAGCATTTATCAGAAGGTATCAAGTAAAATTCAGTTCCAGGCAAAAAAAGCTAATCATGTTAGTATAACTACCGACATGTGAAGCTCAACAGCCAATGTTGATTACATAAGCCCAACAGCACATTTCCTCACAGAAGATATGAAACAAATTCACATTTGTCTTGACGTGGTACCTTTTCCATGTGAGTCCCACACCGCAACCAATCTTGTTAACTTTATGAATGAATCACTTGAGCGTTGGGGACTACTTGAAAAACTCAATGTAGTAATAAGAAATAATGCCAGAAATATTGTTTCTGCTATGGAAGTCGGGAAATTTACAAATATTCCTTGTTTTGCCCATACACTTCAGTTGGTTGTGAAAGACGGCTGCCTCGACAATGAATGCATATCTTTACTAACTGCTACCTGTAGAAGAATAGTAGGATACTTTAATCATTCGGTTAAGTCATACAAACTTTTGAAACTATCTCAGGAGACTCTGGGACTGCCTAAATACAGCATTATTCAAGATGAGCCAACTAGATGGAATGGCACCTTCTACATGCTGAACCGTTTAATTGAACAAAAAGATGCGATTCTGTTGGTAACGCCACGTTTCCCAAGCGCTACTCGGCAAAACAAGGAGTTGTCAAACGGAGAATGGGACAGTGTGGTTCCTCTCGTTGCTGCTTTAAAAGTGTTTGAAGAGGTCACGCTTACTGCAAGTTCATCGAAAGTGACCACATCAGAAGTTATCCCAATAATAAATGCAGTTAACATGTCAACTGATCGCATCAAGGACTACGGAAATTTTAAAGAATCTCTGTGTCAATCTTTGCATCGACGTTACGGAGACTGCGAGAACGAACCTATATGCTTTTGCAACAATACTAGATCCCAGATTTAAAAACAAGATTTTTAGGAGCAGGACGATGGCTGAGAAAGCTGTTACTTTATTAATTAGCGAGTTAAATGCATTGGACATAGTCGAGGGTCATGAAATTAAAGCTGCTGAAAATCAAGAACCTACCTCACCTGCTCCAGGTGCTGTCTGGTCATTATATAACCAATTAATCAACACAAATTCTGTAGTAAGTATTGTGCTTCTATATTAATATTGTACTTTAAATATTGCAAGCCTATAAATTGTTTTAATGTTTTAGATTTATACTGCGCATTGCACAATGTCAGACGAAGTAGCAGTGTATTTGAAAGAACCTCTACTTGAAAGTCACGAGGACGTCTTTGAATACTGGAGGAAATCCAAATTTCTTAACATGAAAAAACTAGCACAGAAATATTTAGGGACGCCTCTATGTAC
The DNA here is from genome assembly GCF_038396675.1 of Hydra vulgaris. Classification (NCBI taxonomy): domain Eukaryota; kingdom Metazoa; phylum Cnidaria; class Hydrozoa; order Anthoathecata; family Hydridae; genus Hydra; species Hydra vulgaris. The sequence continues at coordinate 7,535,912 of NC_088920.1, forward strand.
AGTGTTTTCGGAGCGGTTGTTTAGTACTGCGAGTCTTATCTGCGACCGGAAAAGAAGCCGGTTAACTCCGGAACGAGTGCAAATGCTTGTGTTTTTGAGTAAGAACCTCCCGTTTCTTAATTATCAGTACTAACGGTACTAATATCATATGTAAAAGCTCATTGAAAAGACAACATTCTGTGTATCTGATCACTTTTACCATTACTTATGACTATATTATTTGCTTCTTAATAATAATAAGTTTCATACAAACATATGTATTGTTTAATATTAAGTTACTTGCTTTGTTACTATTATTTCAAAGGGCCGACGACACGGTTTTCAAAATAGAGGGGGAACATTCCCTTATTTCGAAAAAAAAAGTATATTTATTAATCAATTTTTTTAAAAAGGGGAATGCCCCTGGGCCTTGGTGTCTTTGGTCCTGTTTCACCTGTACCAATATAACTAATTTTGGTGTTTTTACTTTTAAAATCTGCATAAGTATTAAATTAACATGTTATAACGGTCTTGATAATACTGACTGATTGACTTCCATATACTGACTGAATTACATGTCGATTTACATGTCTCTTATATAGTAAAACGAACCTGTGTGAACCTGTTCTGGAAGATTCTAGATGCTTCTTTTCGATGCTTCTCGAAGCTTCTGGATGCGTCTGGATGCTTCTGAATGTTTCTGGATATTTCTAGATGCTACTGGATGCTTCCAGATGCTTCTTCTGGAAACTTTTGGAAGCTTCTGCATGCTTCTGGAAACTTCTGGATACTTTCTTTAATTATTAAAAAACTTCCGTGACGTTGACACGGACCAGACTTAAGAAAATGAATCAAACCAAAAAAGTTGCACTTGTTGTGTCCGCAGCAAAATGGCACTTGTCAACGAAATTCCGCCTGTGTGCTGTCACCTGTCAGCTGATTGCTTATGTCATGGCATGCTATGACTCCAGACTCCTGAACTGTTTGATGTGGTAGTATAGTTCGTTTCGTTTTTAAGACATGTAAAATTAGGAACACTTTTTAGCATTGTTCGATGTTGGTTGCAACTGTTTTTTCCAATGCTGTAAATATAATATTTAAAAAACATAACACTTACTTTCCAAAGTAAAATAAAACTGCATTAACGGGTGATGCGGTAGTTAACAGATAAAATAAAAACGTCAATAACTTATTTATTAATAAAAAAACAAACTACAATTATATTTTTTTAAAATAAAGCATTTATTTTTTATATGAAAAAACACCACCATCTGCAATTGATCTCAATTTTGCTCTGACGCCTTTCATATGAGGCTGTAAAAAGTTTAAATCAATTTCTTGTAGTTTTAGTTTAATGCGATCAATCAAAACTTGCTCTGTTGAAGCTTGCCGATCTCTCTCGTAAACCTTCTGTGCCAAATGTCCCCAAAAATATTCAATTGGTCGTGCTTGAGGCACATTTGGGGGATTGGATTCTTTATCAACGTAATAGACATATTGGTCCATCCAATTTAGAGAATCTTTATAATAATGAGAACTTGCTAAATCTGGCCAAAATAAATAGTTAAAGTCTCCATGATACTTGTGAATAGTCGTTTTTCTAAACATTCATTAATATAGATTGATCAATTGATCGCTACAGCCTTGGAAGTGCGAAACAATGGCTCGGACATACCACAGTCAGATATGGCTATCCACATTAATATATTTTTTTTGAATTTCTCTTTTCCTATAAAACGAACATTTTCTGGGCATGTCTTTTTGTTGTTTGTGTAGTATCCAGAATTTCCAGGCATGTTGTCCCCTGCAAAACAAAAGTATTTTTTGTCATCGATGACTAGAAGCGATTTTGTCTTATAGAGTTGGTTAACTAGTTTCTTGCTTTTTTTCTTTGCCTTTATTTGTTGTTCTATAGTGTATTTTGGAGTCTTTTCGCGTTTTCTATATTTAATATTCATTTTTTTTAACTGACGACCAATTGTCGATTGATTTACACCGAATTTAATAGCTATTTATCTCTGACTGACCCCTTTTCGATTGTTGACAAGTCTCGTTAATTCGGCTTTTTTTTCTCTAGTCAAGGATGTAGGACGACCAGGGTGCTTTCTGTTCGAAAACAATTGAACAGTTTCAAGTCTTTTTAGGTTATCATATATTGTACTTCGACCAAATCCTTCTTTTCCAAAACGATTTACGATTTTTTTTTTTTTTTATATTAGGTTTATCTACAAAAAACATTTTTAGTCGCTTTCGAAAAGATTCTCGTTCAGCTGCATTGAACCTCATTTTAAATAATTGTGTTTCAAATAATAAAGTTTATATATTATAGAACGTTTATGCCTACGCATAAAACCACAAAAACTAATTATTATGCTCAAATAATGAAATTAGGATTTGTCCGATAACTTCCGCATCACCCGTTACTTACATTTTTAAAATATTTTTTGCGTTGCCTAATTTATAGACGATCCCTTATAGAATATTATCTTTACTTTTTATAAAGCGTAATATAAGGTGACCATTAAGGTGACCACTATCCTCGCGTTTAGTGCAAGAGCTTATTAAAATAAAAATTAAGGCTAACTTCTGCATATTAAAGAGACATAGCTTGCTGTTTAATTATACTAATTTTTTTTATTTTTTTTTTATTTAAACGAAGAGTATTTTTTTATTTCAAAGAGATTTAATTTTCAAAGAGATTTAATTTTCAAATTTTACAATGATAAAAAAGGTACCTATAATATTTTTAGAAAGTTAAAAAGGGACAATAAAAATAAATATAAACAGTGTTAAAAAAACATATTAGCTAAAATAATTTGATTTTTTTCAATTATTTTTTAATTCAATGATTAAAAATTTTTTTTATTAAATGTCAGAAAGAGCAAAAAATAAGAGAGTACTAAAGAATAAACAAACAATTTGTAACATCAACTGTTTTTTTAAAATAACTTTAGGCATCTCTTCAATAATCTATCATAAATTCAATAGAGACTGATTTACCTTCAGATGCTGTTTCTGATTCACTATCGTATTCTACAGAAATAGATTTTCCTTGTTCAGTTTTAAGTTTTTATTCGATATATTTTTTTTATTCTTATTTTTACTTTGTGTAACATCTTACCACCATTTTCATTTTTTTCTCATTCAATATGTCTAAAAGGCTCTGGTCTAAAGCTTTACGAGGATTCAAGATGTTTTCACTTGGTAATTTGAAATACACGTTTGGATTAAATGGCACTAAACAAAAAACTGTTAATCCACTTATAAAATTTTTTCTCGAACATTTATTAATGGATGTCATTAAATCATTCAGCAACTTAGAGAAATCTTCGTTGGTAGGGTTGCAAGTTTTTTCCCACGAGAAGTAAGTTTCCAATCCAGAAGTTTACTTCTCCATGCTTTTTTTAATGGTGCAAAGAATGCAACACCAAGAGATTTAAGCAAATGTTTTAAATTGGGCACAAGGCATAAGAATCTAATGTTATGCTTTTCACAAGAATGAATAACTTTATGACTTAAATGGAAAGAGAGATTTTCACCTACTAATACTTTTTTTCCAAATTGTTGCTTAACACATGGCAATAATGTTCGAAAAAACCAATCTTCATCAAACCAGCCAGATTAGGTTCTATTAAAGTGAGAACTTTTTGGACCATATTCTTTCCATAAATTGTATAAATGTGTGCTTTTACAAATTGTGTATGGTGGAAAAATTCTCCCACACCATTTTGACAAAACATTATAAAGAAACAAGCCTTATTGCTATTCATTATTCTCTCAGGGTATTTAGTTCCACGTTTCATAACAACTTTTTTATTTCCAGGGTCATCATGCAAATTTGTTTCATCATAATTCCAAGTGTTTCAAGGTGGAATTTCTTCAACTCAAGTCTAATATTGTCAAAATAAATTTGATGCAATTCTATGGGCTAACTGTGAACGTTTCATAAAACTTGAAACCCAATCATCACTAGGAACATTATTTTTAAACATTTTTACAGTACGATTTTGCGATTTTAAATAACCAGCTACTAACATTTTAATATCAAGTTTATTTAATGGAAATCCCCAATTACACATAACCTTGATTCTAGATGAAAATAACTGCTTCTCATCATAAGTAAACATGGTTGGTGCACCAATGCATTTTTTATGCTTTGACTTCATTTTATTATGTATAGTGCTTCTTGGTATACTAAAATTTTTTGAGGCTTGACGAATAGACATACCCTTTAATAATTGCACCCATACGATCTTCCAAAGGAATGGTATTAGAACTAGTGTTGTATGCACGTTTTCCAACACTATGCTTGTTATAATTATGAGACATTATGCTTTAAACAAAAGCAAATATAAATAATACAAGCAAACTGTAATGTAGTAATTTATTAAATTGTTACATAATTTTATCAAATTGCAATTAAATTTAAAACTATATTAAATTGCAACTAAATTCAATAATATAATGTAGATTAGGTACTTACATAAATCTTCATTTGTTTTTACATCAGGCCAACGAACACAAACTTTTGTGTGCTCATTTTGTTCTGTACGTGTTCGGTATTTTTAAAGTACAACACGGTTTGAAAAAAGTAGAATATAGAAAATGTCATTAAAATACTGAAGATTGGGTGAGTATGTAACACAAGACTACAAACGCTGCCTAATTTTCCTTTTTTTAAATTTAGTTTAGCTTATTTTAGTGGTCAATAATTTAAAATATTTACAAAACCCGTAATAAATTTAAAGACATTTGAAAAATCATATATGTTCGCTATGTTTAAATTACCAGCAAGGGTGTGCTGCATCAGAAATCTTTATACTAGCAGTCTTTAGATACTTGTGCAAATCTGCGACGCAAGTACCATACTTTTAGAACACAATAGATTACTTGAAACAAATGTGAAGAGAGTTTATTTCCATTTATCGTTTAAATGTTCTCTTTGACTAATTTAAATGTTTATCTAGTCGATTTATTGAAAATGTTGACGGAAGTAGCGTCAATTATTATTTGCCGCAGGGTATTTTACTGCGACCCAACACAATTTGTATAAATTTCTCTCTTGGCATGCAATTGAGTAATCTTTGCTATGCAAGGCTTTGATTATGACCAAGCATAATATACTTTGACAACAAATGACGCTTAAATAATACGTCAAAGTTTATTTTATCAAATCCACGGTTGAACTTGAACATCAGAATTAAATCACCTCTTATTCTTCTTTTTTTCAAGTGTCGTACGACCTAACATGACTCTTCCCCGCTCAGCGGGGCAATGCCTAACCTAAGAAATGGTTTTTTTAGGACGGTTTTGATCTTTTTCTAGCGCTTCTATGTCTGCCTGTTGGTAAAGTGGCTACGCTTGGATAGCGTACTCTTGGTGAGGACGAGCATATGTGGTGTACACTTCATTCTACAGTGAAAAAGTACGGCTGCGAATAGACTTTTACAGCCACTCTAAAGAGCGGTTAGTGTTCATCGCAGCTGCAAAAAGTGCTTTTTTTTTATTTTTTGGGTGCCCTAAGAAGTCCTAAGGGTCTAGTCACAGAGCACCGCGGATGAGCATGTAACCAGGAAGTTAACGCCTTCTTTAATACCGTGACGCGAAAATATGTCCAGAGCTCGTTTTGAACCTGGATCTCCTGTTTATAAAAGAAGCGCTCTTACCACTGTGCCACGGCCGCACATGATAAAAAAAAATAGTGATAATAACAAAAAATATAGTGATAATAACAAAAAATATAGTGAAAATAACAAAAAATATAGTGAAAATAACAAAAAATATAGTGAAAATAACAAAAAATATAGTGATAATAATTTTTGAAATAAGATATAGTGATAATAACATTTGAGATAAGAACTCCAAGATCTCTCTCTTACTGAGCAACTTATATTGCAAGTGACAGGCCGCCCGTTCCTGGCATGTAATAGTCTCGTTTTGATACTTTTTTTCTCAGCCAGTATGCATGGCTAGTAAGTAAGTAAGTATGCGTGTCTAGTAACGAAGTAACTAAAATTATTTAAAAAAGTAAAGTTATTGACGTCTACTTTTCTTGATCTCCTCCTCTTCCCCTTGTCAAAAATTGTCCCGAACCCCCTCTTCCTATTTTGTTGACGTATTTAATGGACAGCCTCTTATTCATATATCTTGTTAGTAACATACAAATTGTGTACATTTACACAACAAAAAATTAGGAAACGGTCGGATTTTAAAATCCTTTTTTTAATTTTGTTATTTAATATATTATTTATTTGTTTAATTATGATATTGTCATTTATAGACGTTGAGTATTATGTTACCCTTGTTGGACGATTAATCAAAGCAAGAGCTGCAGCTTCAAAAAAGAGTCAAAGAAATTTTTAAGTGTATTGTATAATATAAGATCTCCAATAATATAGCATTTTTTTGTTTTCTCTTGAGCTTTTTTTAAATTATATTTAGTTCCAAAAAAAAGTACTAAAGTTCGCGCTCCTGCCTTCAGGTAACCAATAGCAAGTGCTAAATGACGTTTTGTTTATAATCTCAATAGTTATAAACTTCTTTATTGGTGTCAGAAACGCCTCAATCATTCCTAACGAGATGTACGATATTTTTATTTTGGTAGGTAGAAACCCTCCCACCACGTTTGTTAACTTGTCTTTTAAACAAAATCAATAAGGAATAGAAAAAAGAGACAAATTATTAAGGTCATATGAGTTTATCCATGTTTCAGTAAAGCGAATTTTTATTTTTAAAGACATACTTTCCAAGTCAATCTAGTCGTTTGGAAGTTGTTTTGGAAGTGTTTATAGTGTAGCTTTGATCTACTTTTTTGAAGTTTGAAAACTTAAATAATTTGAAAATTGAAAGTTTGTCATTGTCTTTATTTCTTTTAAAAATTATGTTTTTAAGAATTGTAAAAGTGAATGTTTCTTTTAAAGTTTTTTCCGCATTTGTAAGGTAATTTGAAATTTTGATTTGAAGGAGAGTTGTTATTACTTTTAATTGTGCAAAGATAAATTTATCGATAAAAAATATTGAGAAACTAATAATATCTAAGCTTGAAGATCAGAAGCCCAACAATTTTAAAAGAAATAAAAAGCTGCTTAAAAAACAAGAAAATACTTTTACGAAAATAATCCAACATAAAAATAATAACAGACATACTAGATAAACTTGAAAAAGAACTTAGTGTTAATAAATCCCGCGTTGAAATACCTGAAAAAATACAAGCAACATTAAAGATAGTACTAACTTCCAAGAGGAAAACATCAAGAAAATGCTGTCTCAACTCAATCTAAAGATCAATGAAAAAATAAATGCTTTGAAAAGTATATATATATATATAAATATATATATATATATATATAAATATATATATATATATATATATATATATATATATATATATATATATATATATATATATATATATATATATATATATATATATATATATATATATATATATATATATATATATATATATATATATATATATATATATATATATATATATATATATATATATATATATATATATATATATATAGAGAGAGAGAGAGAGAGAGAGAGAGATCTAGAAAATAGATCTCGTTGCAATAATTTAAGATTTAATGGTATTGCAGAACTGCAATCTGAAACGTGGGACTGCGCAAAAGCAGTTAAAAGACCTTTAAAAGCCAATTAGGAATTGGCTATTATTTAGTGATTGAGCAAGCCTATTGAAAGGAAGAATTAAAGAGAGCCTACCAAAACTATAGTCATCAAACTTCTAAATTGTAATGATAATTTTAACATCTGTGAAAAAACTTAAAAGCACTGGAATTTTTGTCAATGAGGAATATGCGAAAGAAACCCTGGTATATCGTAAAAAAATTTGGGAAGAAGTTAAAAGGCATCATAAGGAGAGTAGGTATGCAGTAATCAAATTTGATAAAAAATTTTTTAAAGATATGCATAAATAAAATAGTTGTCGCGTAAATAAAAGGGAGATTCTATAACTCTCTGAAGTTAGCAATTTTAAACACCATGCGATTTTAAGCTTTTAATTTTTCTAAAATGAAAACTCTAGTAGAATCAAATGAAAAAAAATAATTATTGTCATGATTTAAATAATTATTGCCATGATTTAAATAATGATAGCTTTTACTATTATCCAAGTGAAATAGAAGAATCTCTTTTTCGTTCAAATTACGGCGAACAAATTACAAACTTTTGTGTCAATATCAGAAACATAAGTCACAATTTAAAAAGCTTCTTTACTTATAAGAAGAAGCAAAAGGTGTTTTTGATATTATTTAAATGAAACTTCAAGAGAGACATACAAATAAACACAGTGTTTATTTATGTAAAGAAAAGTATTGCGCATTACGTTAGGTATGATTTTAGCTTTTCTGACGGCAATAAAGAAATTTTAACTACTTAAATCTTAAATAATAAGTCTAAAAAATGTATTACTAAGCTGCTGCTATCGACCAACTGACGCACAGTGGGGCAAAATTGCTTCGAAATTGGACAAAAATGAAAAAAAGGCGTAATGATTTTTCAGGTAGTAAGGTATAAAAGAGACTCTAGTCTTTCTTATCCACTTGTTTTTTTTAGTATAGGACCATTAACCTTTTAGAACCTATAATCTTCTTCAACTTTTTATTTTAAAAAATAACTGGCTTACGCGAGTTATTAGTACTTCTTTGTTTTTATAGTGTTAAAGCTGAAGTTTGTTTGAAGTTCCAAATTTTTTAGGGATTCTTTAATTTTAGGTTTGCCGCTATCTTTTGCTAATGAAAAAATAATTTTAAAGTGCTTAAAATATAGATTAAAAGGTCCTTAAAAAAAGTGCATTAAAGGTATTTTATTTTTATTTAATTTTGTGCAACTTTTTGTTTACTTTAATACAAATTTTTTTAGTTTAAAGTTTATTTTTATGAAATTGCTGATTATTATAAATTAAAATTTTTGACAATAAAGCTTTTTGATGTTAGAGTTTTTTTTTTTTTTTTTTTGGCACTTATTGAGCTCTTTTATGTCTATTAGTGGAATGTGTCAGTTACATCAGCAGAAACCAAGTAAGAAACCAGGTCATGAACTAAGGTCAAACACAAATGACTTTTTTTTTTCTTTTAAGATTTGTATTGAGCAAGTTATAGTATTGAGCACGAATCAAACTAAAACTAGTTTTTGCTTAACTTTTTACTACATTCTTTTATTATTGTCACTTTTTTTTTTTCAAACTTTACTCGAAATTACTCAAAAAAACATTAAAAACGTCTGACAATTGTAAATAGTAGTTTAATCTTCTATGGAGTAATTTTAATTTAAAAAATTAAAATTACTCCATGGTAAGTAATTTTAATTTAAAAATCCAGTATCTGTTGCAGTAACATCAAACTCAAGTGTGTTATCATTGTTAGAATTTGAATGAATCACTTGGCAATCAAGTTCTACTTTAGTTTGAACCGAAGCATTAGATGTAAATGGCAACCTTTTGGATATGCAATACCTTACAAGAGTCTTACGCGGTATATTAAATTCTCTGCTAACTGCTCTAATTGATCTTTTATATTTTGTAACTTGTATCACTGCAAAAAACATTGTTTCTTCTAACACTTTTCCACGTTGTGACTTGCAAATATAATTTCGTACCATTTTTAGGTAGGTCTAAAAAAAATGCAAAAACCAAAAGTACACTTTATTACATGTTTTATATTTGACTATTTCTTTTTTATTTAATTATTTATATACCTGCATACTTATATATTTAAAAAAATACATTTTATACTTTCCTTTTTTAAAATACTAAATATTTATTTACTTTTAATCATTAATAATTTGCATAACTCATGTCATATTAAATTTATATATCATATATAAATTTAAGTGTTAAGCATGAAAAGTAAAGTTTATTATGTATAAAGTATTAAATTTATACATGTAAGTATAACTAGCATGTAAAAGTTTAAATATTAATTAAATTTACTTATATAAGTTATATTATAAGTTAAATAATATATAAAGTAATAATATATAAATATATACAATATTTAAGTTTAGATATATGTAAATCTAAGTCAAAATTACATTTTATACTACGATTATTTATCCAAATTTAAATATTATGTATACGAGTGATATTTACTTATTATCGACGCATAAAACCCAAAAAAACGTATAAAAACCAATGCCAAACTGTTTATGAGGCTTATTTCTAATCTAATATATTTTACAAGTTTTAATATTTTTATAACGAAAACAGTTTTTCCGTCACAAATTTACCTGAATTATTTTAAAAATCTACGGGCAAGTTAGCCACATGGCCAACGTGTCCCCGTTGCATAGGGCCAATCTGCCCCATTGTCATGTTTAGAGTATGAACAAATTTCTCCTAAAACCATCACCTAATTTAGTGGAACATTATATACTAAAATAATCCTTACACTATAAGCTTTAATTATGGTACTTGAATAATGCTGCACTGTCAAACGTCAGTGAGTATAAATATGTTAAATAAGTTTTTCAAAATTTACTTTGATGTATCAAAAATTGTTAAAACGGCCCCACACACTCAAATATGGTCCAATAAATATGATATCTTTTTTTGAAAAAAGGAATGAATTACTACCAACCTTCACCTAGATTCCCAGCTTGTTAAAGCGTCTAGCCTTTGAATAAACTCGAATGGGCTAACCTACCACGTTGGCCAACGTGCCCCGGTCTTCCCTACTTGATTATGACGTATCTCAAATTCTATTTTATTTTTAATTTTTATTTTATTGTCTTTTATTTTTCAACATTTCATTTTGTTAAAAAGTGTTATCACCATTACATCATTGCTTACCTTTAAATTTGATTTATTTTAATTTTTTTATTTTAAGCTATATTGAAAAATATATATATAACACTTTTTATTTAAAAGTATTTAATATTATTTTACTGAGATTGTAATATTTTTTTTAAATGAAAGTTTATTATTTGTTAAATTTGCAAATGATACAACGCGGCTAGATGATAAGGCTTTTGTCTTCTGTATGCACTCGCACATCTCTACCTCTTAACTAAAAAAATATTGTATATAATTTATTATGAAAATGACAAACCATATATCAAAAAAAAAATAAATGTACTATTATCAACACATAATGTTTATATAAAACATTTGAAATAAAATTTTTACTCTGATCTGGGGAAACGGCTTTATGGAATCTTTTTGTAATTTGTACTATGTTTCTTTTTAACTTTTGGCTTTATTTTTTTTAAAATAACATAATAGTTTTACACTGTCTGAATAAGTTAAAATATATATCTTTTGTGTGTGTGCTATTTTCGCAATGACATTTACACACATAAAAGTATAAAACAATTTATAGTGTAATGTATATAAAACTAGAGTTTGAAAAATATACAATAATTCTGAAAGTGTTATACTCATGAAATATTTGATGACTACTCTCATTGAAAATATGATGTGATTAGCGGTGACGTGTAATGAGCAGTGACGTGACTAGCGGGTTGGACCCCCTCCCCAAGAACTGTAAAGAGGGCACCAAATTCAAAAAGTAATTTTCCACTAGGTATTATTAAAACAAAAAAGTGTGAGGTAACCTTGAAATACTCACAAACGACAGCTGTGACTCTATAAAGTACAGTGAGATTCCATTACTTTTTGAAATCCTTACTAAAACCGAAAATGTTATTAAAAAATAAAGTTCATTGCTGAAACAAATATTTTTCGAGAAATTAAAGTTTATTTGTCTAGTTACTAAAACTTGCGCTTTTCTGTGTTGTGCGTAATTCCGCGATTCCGTGATTCAGTTATGTTAAATTACTTTTTAATAACATTACTAATGTATACAATTTTTTGCTTAAAAAATATTTATATAGATTAGAATTAAATAAGAGTAAGTTGGAGATCGTCAGTTTTATTTTTATGAAAACAATAGACAAAACATATGTCTATTGTATTAGTGTTATACAAAATTTAAACAACTCTGTTATCAAAACAATTAATTTTAATTAAAATGTCATCAAATTAAGATAAGAAGCGAGAACAAATTTTGCATTTTCTTTTTGAGAATTCTGGTGTATTAAACAAAAAAATTTCTGAAGAATTGCAGATTGCTTTGAGAACAGTGCAGAGCGTTGTGAAACGATTTAAGGACACTGGTACAAATTAGGAAGTGAAAGAAAAATATGTTTTGTTAGACAAGATCTTGGTAATAAAGGAAAAGATGCCTCATACAGAAAACCGGAGGTTTTTGTTCGAACTTTAGCAAATAAATTTAAGACAAGTTCTTCCGCTTTACTAAGAGTAAAGAGAAATTGTGGCTATAAATCTTATAAAAAGAAAAAAGTTCCTCGTCGTGAAAAAATGCAAGAAATTGTCGTAATTCGTTGCTCAAATCTGCTCTATAAAAAATTATGTGCCAAAAAATATTGTTTGATTATTGACGATGAAACTTATTACGCTGCATATTTCCAATCTCTTTCAAGACAACAATATTATTCAGCAATTAGTCGCAAGAAACTGAATTCCAATTATAAATGATTTGGAATGCAAAAATTCGCTAAAAAATTCTTAGTTTGGCAAGCGATTTGTAAATTTAGTGAAAGAAGCTGTTGTTTTGTGACTATGGGAACAATTAACACCAAATATACATAAAAAAATCCCTCAAGAAACGTCTTTTGCCGTTTTAAGAATACGCACGCCTAACCCGTTATTTTGGCCCGATTTAGCATCATGTCTCTAGGACAACTTGAAATTGGCTTAGAGAACATAAATTAGAATTCGTTGAAAAACCCTGCAATCCACCATATTGCCCCGAACTACGTCCTATCGAAAGTTATTGGGCTTATGTCAAAAGAAAACTAAGGTTAAACATAAAAGAAGCCAAAAACATTAAAGACTTCAAAAATAAATGGTTTAAAGCTACCAAGAAAGTCCAGAAGACTGTGAAAAAGCTTATGTTGAGTGTAAAAAGCAAAGTGCGTGCATTCTCATGTACAAAACTTGACTAACTTTCGTATGTGAAATTTAAGAAAAATAATATATGTACTTTCAAAAAATATATAACATTCAATATCGACATACAATAGTTAAATATATATTCTTTAAAATGCCCGCGCAGATTTTTTTTGGTACATTCTTATCGAATTTTTTATGTAGAATTTTTAAGAGTTAATTTGAATCAAAAATTTCAAGAGTTAATGTGATGAGAAATCAGTTTAATTACCTTCTGATCAGGTTGGACTCTATAGTATCTTCTATGAGCTTCAATAATTACAAGATAGAAAATGGCAAACATCTAATGGCTGAAGTTTTTGTTTTTCTTGTTGCAAATAAATTGATAAATATTTTTTCCATGTCAACTAATGTCTTGTTCACTTTGATAATAAGTTCACAAAATGTTTAAGAATGTTTTTTTTAATAATAATAGAAAGACTCTTATAAAGGTTAGTGTTAGTATTAAATTACTTCACCAAATATTTTGTGTTTTTGTTAGTAATATTGATTATTAGTAATACTGAACTTTTCTTAAACCCTCGCATAAACCCTAAAAATATTTTATCAAATAAAGATTATAATTGTTCCTCTTCGTTGGTTGTTTTTTGATTATTTTTATGTATCATTAAAGCAAGATATTTTTGAATTTTTCATTTTTGCATATTCACAACTTATTAAATTCTTCGCAAAGTAGAACTTTATTTTAAAAACAAGTACAACCCTTAAATACCTACGGTCAAACCTACGCATAAAAATTAAAAAAACTGCTTATAATAGTCAGATTTAATTTTTAACTTCAAAAAGAAATTCCCGTACAAAAAAAAACCCTAAATACATATTAATTACAATGTATTTTCACAGATTAGTAACTTTACCCACGTTTTAAGGTTTCTGAGGCACTGTGCAGTAAAGCCTTCAGCAACTTAAATTGAGAAAGCAATCTTTTACTAAAACGACAATTTTAGTTTTTGTTGATCTATATTTATTATTTAATTTTAATTAAAAAAATTGAGGCAAAACTTTTTAATAATTTTCGGAATGAAAAAAATCGCCTTTTGAACGTTCAAAAGACGTCCAAAAAATTTCTTTTTCGATATCACCGGAATGAAAAAAATCGCCTTTTGAACGTTCAAAAGACGTCCAAAACGTTCAAACGTTCAAAAGACGTCCAAAACGCTCAAACGTTTAAAAGACGTTCAAAAGATGTCTTTTTTATGTCCCGTACCCACTGGGTTGATGTTCATGAAAATACTATGATAAAAATTTTTAATGAGCGAATCGAGAACCTAGAAATCAAAGTTAATAACTTGAAAGTTGAGCACTACATTATAAAGCGAACTAACAAAGATAAACAAAGCTATCGAATTGACAAGTAAATACTACAATATAATTTTTGTTCATACTGCAGAATTTAAAAAAAAAAAAATCTATAATTACATGTAAAAGTATTGTAAAAGAGTGAAGTGAAAAGATTGATAAAAGAGTACAGGGAAGGCTGAAAACTAAACTTAAAATTGAAAAACACGTCGTAATTGATAGAACCTTTCGAGTGGGAAAAAAAAGTGGAGGTAAAAATCAGATCCATAATAATTGTTAAAATCATCGTTAAAAAACAGATTCATAGTTGCTCGAAGTTATAAAAATAAGGCCCAAATATTAAACAAGTACAACCCGGTGACACTTTGAAACGAGCGATTGTACGTAAACGAGGGTTTTAGCATAAACACAAAAGAACAACGAAAAAAGACTTTTAAAGACCCAAAAGAATTAAAAAACAAAAAGTTAAGTATACAAAAATATACAACAAACCAATCACGCGTAACTTATAAAAAGATTTCCTAAAATATTTTAACAAAAAATCGAACGAAACCAATTCTAAAATGGAATGAAATAATAGAAACGACTTTTGAGTCTTTTTTAATTTTAGTTAAACTAAAAGTTAAAATTTTAAATAAAAAAAAAGTTTTTTTGAAAGAGTTTTAAAATTATTTCAAGAGTTGTTTTTTAAGAAAACTTACGGCTAAAATTATGAACAGATAAAAATCATCTACATTAATATTAGGACCTCGGAGGTAAACTGCACTATGTCATTATTATCAACTTTTCAGTAGATCGGTTTGATTGTGGTTGAAGTCTTTCTCTACTTCATAATAATTATATATCGGCCAGCAATGCACTTAAACCTTAACTAACTAACTTAACAATGCGCTTAAACCTTAAATAATTTTTATAATATAGCTTATTCTATGCCAATCTAACTGATAAAACCTCTAAGTTTGACTAATTACTGTAACAAAATAGTAATTTTATGTGACGTAGTGTAGTACACTCCCAATAATTTTATTCCGTTCTCATAAGAAATTTAGACAATTTTTAAGGTTTTATGTTACAAAAAAAATCTAATTAAAAAAGAAAAATGTTTATAAGCAAATACTGTATGTACATGAGTAAAACAATATAATTATATAAAACAAGAATTAAAAAGGTATTATAATACCATAAGAAAAAAAAATGTTAATCGTTTTTATCTTCAGGATAATCTTCCATGTTATTGCTGGTTTTAATGCTTTTTTAAGACGCATGGCACTTGCTAGGTAGAAATTCCAAAATGTCCATTAGATCCTTCTATTTTTTCTTTGGATATTGGCCTCGAAGTCTCCATGAAAGGCTGGAGGTCAGACGGAACACTTTTTGATCTTCTTTTGAGACAAATTTTTTTTGAAATCAGAATCTGTATACTGAATAAATTTTTATAGTACAAAATACCAATGTTTTCTTGGGGAATTTGAAAGTGGGCACATTTGTAAATAAGAAATGATCTATTATTATTGTTCAATTTCCTGTTTACGTAAGGCAACCCTGAAGCAGAGAACAGTGACTTGAAGTTTTTAAAATGATTGAGCTCCATGTTATGGACCTCGTATTTTTTTGAATATTGTCTCACCAACTGCTGCCAGTGAGTTGGAGTTAAAATAGTTAAAGAATTTTTAACCAAACTTTTTTTTCTTTTCAATGACAGCATGTGTAGTGTTTGCCTCCATGTGTGTATGGCCTTTTAATAAAAATTTGTGATTGATTTCCCTAATTTGCGGCCACTTTGTCATCATCCAAAAATAGCAGCTGATTATTATTATGTTCTGATTTTGACCGTGATAATTTTCAGACCAAATTATAATTATTTCAATTTTAGATCCTGGAAGTGTTGCTTCTGCCCAGGCCCAGCATGGCTTAAGAAATTTCTTTTCCTCCACTTTCTGCAAAGCAGAACGAGGGGAAAACAATGCAATGAGCAGTGTTGTCACAAGAGTCATTAAACTTTGAAATCAAAGGTCCACAAATTTCTTTTGTAAATTGAGGTGCCACAGGTCACCAAAGATGTCGGGAGACACTTTTGTAAGTCCACACTAAAAACTCTATGACTTGTATTTGCTTGAGCAGTGTCGGCGCTCTTCATTTTGTATCTAGTGTTTGCATCTGTAAGATGAGCATCGTGCTCCTCTTGTATAATTTTAATGTTTATGTTATTGTTTTTGCAGCCACAAAAGTGCCAAAGTGTCAAAAGTATCATTCTGTGTTGGCTTGAATCCCAAGTTAAAATGTTTGTTAAAAATGTCGGCATAAAATCATTTTTTTTCAACCATCTCAAGATTCTTTTCTTTAGATTCTTCAATGTACAGTTCATACATTCTTTCAACGCTTAGTTCTGGTAACAGGAACTTATTTTGAATTCTTCTCTTTACAGTAGTGAGTCTCGTAAAATGAAAACGAGGAGATATGATGAATGATTGTGTTAATCACAGTTTGAGGAGTTTTATTTTTTGGCTCATGTTTGCCTCTGCCGTCTGTTTTAATCAGTCCACCTGATAAAGGTTTTTTTAGGGCTGTTTTCACTGCAGTTTTAGAAATTGACAAAGTGTTCAAAAACATAAACTTTCATGCTTTAATATTAATATCATTAGTCAAAAAACGTGTAAACGTTTTTTACTTTTATTTTTTTGCTTTTGCTCAATAAACAGTTGTCTCTTCTGATTTTACAGATGCAATAATAAATTGGTGCTTACCATCATTGTCTCTTTTCGAACTAAAGTAATTGCTATATAATTCCATTCTTTGTGTGTCTGTAATTTTTTCATAACATTTCAATTTACATGAGCAGGGTGGTCTGATTTCCCAATTTGAAATAGTCTTTCCTCTTTTGCACAGTTTGTTTTGTTCTGAAGCACAGTTTGTTTTTCTTTTGTTGCATAACCTTAAATTCTCATGCCTTACTCGTTTTTATCCAGATTGCCTAATTTTTGTCGCATGTTTGATTTTACGTTTAAATATGGCTGACTAATTTCCTATGTCATTTCCATATATTTGTGAACCAGACTCCGCAGCTGTCAGTTTATGAGAGCTTGATTCATAATTACTATTGTCCCTTTCAAAATTAATCGAATGACTACTGATTGGTGAAGATTGCAGCTGCTGTGTAAACAATTGTTAGTCCACTGTAACTTCTGAATCATTTGTCATGACTTCATCTACAATGAGATGCACTCCGTCTGCAAAAACAAACAATATTAAATTATTAAACTTTTCGGTTGGAACTCAAATTTCTAAAATCAATAAAACATTCTAGATGTTAAAAATATTACCTAATGTTTTATTTATGCCATATTGTTGATCCATTAACACCTCTTCACTCTTTCTAAAATGATCACGCCCTCTTCATTAAATATTAAATCATGATCTGTAAAAGTGAAATTAAAAAATGTATACTAAACACCAAGGTTTGGGTCCCGGGAAGGAGCTGAGACCTATGATTAAGGGGGTTGGGTGCGAAAAATAAAAGGATGCTACAAGCCATTCCAATAAGAAACAATAGTTTGATCCAGTTAAAAGTATATACTTACTGGATTAATCAAAGTCCTGGAAATCATCTGAATTATTGCAAAAATATATTATCTCAGCAAAACCTTCAAGTTCCTTGTTATTTTTATCATCATTGGAGGGCCTAATCAATGGTACATTCTTTGCTGTAAAATGTATAACACAATTTAGAAAGTTTTGTTACAAAAATAAAAATAAAATTAGGCAAATCTGCACTAATTATCCCACCTATTTTTAAAAGTCCAATTTACATCTGTTTTTAAACTGCTCCTTTTTACATCATAAAATACATTTCCGGTTGTACTACCATGATAAACACAATAGTTATTTTTTCAAAAATTCGATAAGTCTCACTCCCTAAAAAAATAAGAAAGGTTACTGCTAGTTTATTTGTTAAATGGTTAAGTTTTAAACTTTTTGATCTAACCTATGTATAACCTTCCTTTATTTTCCAAAGAAACTCTCACTTTACGTATTTTAAAAAACTATTTAATTTACGAGAATCGTTTTTATAATGTAAAAAATACAGTTTAAAATAAATAGGTGAGCCAATTAGTGCAGATTTCCCGATTACATTGTATTGAATAGAATCATCTTGGATTCATTATATTCTTGTCTTTCTATTTTTTTATGAACATTCCAAGTAAAACAATAGAAATAAAACAAATAATGTGTGTAATAAAGAAATTCATGTTACTTACCATAATGTTTCCCATCATTTTCTTTCAAAGTCATCTGTACAAGCATTTTACCACGTGAATACATTTTAATGGTTCCCTGAGATTATCAACAAATTATAATATTAATAATACCAAGATTGAGTAGGAATTAGGCACTTTTGTTTATTTTTAAAACACAATATACTAATAAAACCAAGACTAAGTAAAAAACAAACACTGCTGTATATTTTTATAATACATTTACTAATAAATCCAAGAAAAATTAAAAAAAAAAAAAAATGGCTTACCCTATATTTATACAACATATTTATACATACTAATAAAACCAAGAAAAAGTAAAAAACAAGCACTGCTGAATATTACACAACAGAAAACATTTAAGAAGCAATGAAAGTTTAATAAAAACAACAAGGAAAAAGTTATCAAATGAAACCTTCCATGTTGTTGTTTTGAAAATGACACTATGTCGTATAGTTTTTTCCTCTTAAATTAATCAAACGTAGTGTTATATTCTTGGATCTAACTTTGATTTTGACGGCAATAATAAATAGCGTAGTATACTTTTAGAAAGGTCTTAAAGAGCTAAGTGTATTAAGATAATATTTGTAAAACAGCTCTTTGTCAACATAGTGCAGTTTACCTCCGAGGTCCAGATATGAGCCTAGACGTAAAGCAGCTTAAACAAGTGAAATTCTAAACAATCATTCAAGAAACATTTTAGTAAGTTGCTGTTATCGACAATCTAAATGGTTTTCATTATAGAAAACTAAAAACTTTTGGGTTTTTACGCAAACTCAAACACGAATTACAAAAAACTCTACAGCAACGTCTAAAAAATTAATTTTTTTTTACTATTATTGAAGCATTAACTTTACCCGACGCAGCAATCAGTAGGTCGAAAACTTTCCCTTTTCCAGCCAGTGACGGACCAGGAGGAGTAGGGGTATTTGTCGTCTTCCCCACCAGAATCTGATGGTCCTAAAATATCTTAGAAATGGAGAACCGTTTTTTTTTCAGGAGACGCAAAAATAATACAAAATACTAAAATATTTTAACATCATGTAAAATGAAAACGACAAATTTAATCTAAATTTGTTTAAAGTTCAATTTTTTAATTTAATTAAAATTAAAATATTTAATTAAATTAAAAAAAAAATACATGCTTTATTTAATGGCTTACCTTTAAAATAGGCACGTTAACAATTTATTTAAATTTACAAAAGTTTGAAATTATTTTTTATATTTTATAAATTATAAATTTTTTATAAATTTTATAAATTCATAATTTATATTTTATAAATTCATAATTTATATTTTATAAATTATAAATATTTTCAAATTTTTAATAATAAACTTCATTACTTCATTACAACAAACTTTTTGTCAAATAATGAAAAAAAGAAACAGGTTTCAAATCAAATAAAAAATAGTAATTAAACGTTTCAATAAAGATATATTGCTTTAAATAAATAAGGAAGTTTTTAAAATCTTATCTAATCTAAAAATCTAATCTAAAAGAATAAAAAAATCTAATCTAAAAGAAATAAGGAAGCTTTTAAAATCCCAAAATAGCAAACTCCAGGCATATTATAATTAATAATGATACAATCAACAAATGTCAGCAAATAATAAAAACAAAAGTGTCAATGAATAAATGTCAACCTAACCTTTTAGCTGGTGTTTTTATTTTCAAAATTTTTTAAATTGTTAAATTTTTTTATCTTGTATCATTTTGCCTGAATCTGTGTGTGTCATCTAGGCTTTTGTTATTCAACCACACTTTTTTAAATGACATCTTTGAAGGTGAAGACTTCCCCAGTTTTTGCTTAAAATTGTTTTTTGTATTAGTTTTACTGTAGTTTCAGTTTTCTTCTAAGGGTAATGTTACCGAATCATTCCTCTTTAGCTTCCTTAGCAAATCATTCTGGAATAAATCTAGGTGTGTCAGTCCGTCTGCTTTGCTTTTGGTGGGCAGTTTTGCTTTTCTTTTTTATAGGCTGATAAATAGAATTTTGATATTCATTTGGTCAGCCAATGCTTCCATTATCTGCTAAATGAAACAAAAATATATTTTTTAAATTAATTCTTTGTTAATGTGTTTGCAGATCTGAAAAATGATCTGTCACAAAGTAAGCTAGATTTTAGCTTACCTTGAAACAGATTTAAGTGTTTATCAAGATTTCAATTGTCAAAGGTTTTGGCATATGCGAAATATTTCTAAAATTAAAATCTTGCAAATGTGAGTCGAACACTTTACCACTACCCTACTACTGCATTGGTCCCAAATCCTAAACAAACTTTTATACTCCTTGCAATCAAAAAAGTGAAAGTAAGTAAATTCATATAAAAATGTTTTATTAACATCAAATGCATAACAAAATTATTTATTGAAAAACCATAAAGTCGCTTTTAGTTTTAAAATATGGTCGAATTTCCCTGGATTTTAGTTTAGTCAAAATATATTTATGACGAGCTTCCTTGCTATATACTTAGTGACTAGCCTATGTAACTAATTTGACAGCGCGTTCTACGCTTTGTGCGTGAGATTCAAATAAGTTTGGAACTTCTTTAGTTGCAATTAGTGCATTGATTTCCTCATCCTTCAACCATATTGTTGATTTCGGCTCACTGCTTTTCTTAAAGTCAATTAATTCTGTCCAAGAAGTTGCTTGAAAGCTTATGCAAACATTAGCAATATTTGTAAGACAACATTCATTATCTTTACTTGTCCTGAGTTTTTTAATGACTAGTAACGCCTGTTCCCTTTTGTTAGAATCTTCATCTCTAAGCATACAATATAAAATTTTCAGGCAATAGACAATATGAATTTTTTTTTTAGATTTTTAAAACAAATATTTTGTATTTTCTCATTTTGCCTTCTTATCTGTTTTGTCAAGAAAATACTTGTGAACCCATAAATTTAGAAAATCTTTTGATAAGAAAACAAATGTAGGCATACACTTGTAAAATAAAATTCACAAGCCTTACATAGTCTTGAAATGGTGCTTTAGTGCGTGTATACAAAGCCATGATTTGAATTGCTAAAGTCAAATATCTTGCGTTGTTTAGTGGACCAATTTTTCTTCCAAAAACATGGGATTGACAATTCCTTTAGAAATTCCAAAACAATATTAAAACAATAGTCTTTGATCGTGGCTTAAATCATTAATCACTTCAATCGGAATATTTAGTATCTCCACTGGAGTATCACTTTTAGTAAACTTAACTTGTGGGTTAAGATGGAAATTTATAGAAAATTGCTTTTCAATAGGTATTAACAATATATTTGGACATTTCGAACTGCCATCAACTATTTTGAATATTTTTCAAAATGGAAGTTTATCGTAATGCAAACTACATCTGATAAGGTGTATTTTTCTTCCTAATTTCTTTTCTAAACATGCAGCAAACCAGTTTTGAAACCTGTATAGACATTTGTATTATCAAGAAGAAGGGCTTGGACTAAATTTAAGCTGTCATACTCATTCAGAACATTTTATACAATTTCACTTTGAAGCAAACCAGTTGAACCATTTGATGGGAGAGTTTTCTGAGAGAGTTATGAACCATTTTTAAAACTATTTTCATTAGTAAAAGTTAAATGATGTACTTTTTCAGTAACTCTTGACAAGCGAGTTTCTCCATTTTTAACAGCATCCTAAAACTGAAGAACATTTTTATCATCTTTACAATCAACACCCAAATAAACTTACTTAAATTATAATTATGTTGATCACCATATCTTGACATTATTTTCTTCTTTTCTCTATAAACAACTCAAAATAATATATTATATATAGCTAAATATCACATTTAACGGTTTGTAAACAAGCATTTATATAAACTATCATAAGAAAAGTTATATTTATATTTGTCTAACTTATATAATAAAATAGTATTTATCTCTCAACTTTGCTACGATCTACAACTATATATATATATACATATATATATATATATATATATATATATATATATATATATATATATATATATATATATATATATATATATATATATATATATATATATATATATATAGATATATATATATATATATATATATATATATATATATATATATAAATATATATATATATCTATATATATATATATATCTATATATATATAAATATATATATATATATATATATATATATCTATATATATATATCTATCTATATATATATATATATATATACATCTATATATATATATATATATATATATATATATATATATATATATATATATATATATATATATATATATATATATATATATATCTATATATATATATATATATATATATATATATATATATATATATATATATATATATATATATCTATGTATATATATATATATATATATATATATATATATATATATATATATATATATCTATATATATATATATATATATATATATATATATATATATATATATATATATATATATATATATATATATATATATATATGTATATATATATGTACATATATATATATATATATATATATATATATATATATATATATATATATATATCTATATATATATATATATATATATATATATATATATATATATATATATATATATATATATATATATATATGTATATATATATGTACATATATATATATATATATATATATATCTATATGTATATATATATATATATATATATATATATATATCTATATATATATATATATGAATATATATATATATATATATATATATATATATATATATATATATATATATATATATATCTATATATATCTATGATATATATATATATATATATATATATATATATATATATATATATATATATATATATATATATATATATATATATATATATATATCGTCTATACTCTCAAAACTATTCAACAAGTGAGTCTTGTTTTCCAGCCTGCTGGAAAGCCGCATCTGTTATCCCTATCTTCAAAAATTCTGGGGAGCAATCTGATTTGTCTAACTACCGTCCCATAAGTCTTCTTCCTATCATAAGCAAGGTTCTTGAATCTTTAATTAACAAACACTTAATTTCTCATCTTGAATCTAATAACTTACTTCCTGACCATCAATATGGATTTCGATCTTCTCGTTCTACAGCTGATTTGCTAACAGTAATAACTGACAGGTTTTATCATGCATTAGATGAAGGTGGAGAAATTAAGGCCATCGCTCTTGACATTTCAAAAGCGTTTGATAAAGTTTGGCATGCTGGTCTTCTCCATAAGCTTTCTTCTTATGGTTTATCCGGCAACATCTTTAAGATCATTGAATCTTTCCTTTCCAATCGTAGCATAAAAGTTGTCCTCGATGGACAACACTCTTCTTCTTATTCTGTAACTTCAGGGGTTCCTCAAGGTTCTATCCTTGGCCCTATACTTTTTTTAATTTACATTAACGATCTTCCAGATATTCTCACATCTAAGGTGGCATTGTTTGCTGATGATACTACCATTTATTCTTGTCGTGATAAGAAACCAACACCTTCTGATTGCTTGGAGGGGGCATTTGAGCTTGGAAAGGATCTCACTTCTGCTACAGCATGGGGCTCACAGTGGCTGGTGAACTTTAATTCGGATAGAACTCAATTTTTTTCAGCCAATCGTTATCGCAATAATTTAGATCTTCCTATATTTATGAACGGTGATGTACTCGATGAGTCACCTACTCTTCATCTTCTTGGATTAACTCTTACTTCGAATCTTTCTTGGAAACCATATATAAAATCGGTTGCAAAATTAGCATCTGCTAAGGTTGCATCTCTTTATCGAGCTCGCCACTTTCTTACTCTGGATTCTATTCTCTATCTCTATAAATCCCAAATCCGGCCTTGTATGGAATACTGTTGCCATATCTGGGGCGGATCTTCTAATGATGCCCTTTCTCTTTTAGACAAGGTGCAAAAACGCATTGTAAACATAGTTGGACCTGCTCTTGCAGCCAACCTCCAACCATTATCACATCGTCGTAATGTTGCTTCTCTTTCTCTTTTCTACAAATACTATAATGGGCACTGCTCTAAAGAGCTAGCGTCTCTTGTGCCATCTACTAAAATTCATTCTCGTGTTAATCGTCATTCAATTAAGTGTCATCCTTTTTCTGTGACTGTTCCTAAGTGCTCCAAAAACGCTTATTCGTCTAGTTTTTTTCCTCGAACATCAGTTCTTTGGATTTCGCTTCCTTCATCTTGCTTTCCTGATTCATATAATTTGCAATCTTTTAAATCGTCCGTCAATCGTTATCTTGCTCTACAAACTTCATCTTTTCTCTTACAGTAACTTCCAACTTTAATTAGTGGCTGCTTGCAGCCTTGTTGGAAGCGAAGATGTTTAAAAAAAAAAAACAAAACAAATATGTATATATATATATATATATATATATATATATATATATATATATATATATATATATATATATATATATATATATATAATTCAGTAATAGCGCATCTAATTTTTTTCTTTTGTTCTATTGTTATAGTCAGGAACCTTCCTGATTAAATTTTAACGAGATCTATAATCTCTACTTGAAAAAACTTTTCCGGAGTAAATGTACCAGATTTTAAATTAGCCTTTCCAAGCTGATAAATACCTTTAGGACCAATATTGTTTCTCTGGTCACGAATATATGGCCTATCATTAGGAGGGATCTTAAATATAACTTTTAAAAATAATCAACTACATCAGTTTGATTGAAGCGAAATCAAAGTAAAGCAAAAAATTCTTATAACAATAAGTGCAGATTAAAACAACAAATATTCCATTACATATAATAATATATAAAAAATTTTATTAAATACCTTTCTAGTTTTTAAAACCGCAAGATGTGCTCTACTTGGCAATTGATGATGCTTCACTTAACATCCTTGTCATTACGTAAAACAGTTGCTAATTAACAAGTACATGATGAAATATCAAAGAGTTTATCTAAAATAAAATTTTGAATCTCCTAATTATTAGATTTACAACGTGCTTGATTTATAGATTCTACTCTTTCAAAAAGATTTCTTGATTTTCTTAAATTGAAATTGAATTTCTCTGAAGAAGAGGAAGACGTGAGTTTACTTTATTCGATAAAGTACAATGAGAATTCTCAACCGCTTCTAGTAGATTTGAAATATTTTGATTATTGTTTTCAATGAAATAAAAAAACTGAATTACTTAACGAAATTTTGGAAGATCAGCTGAAGGCATTTCTGATGGGAGAGCCCCGTATTTTCCAAACGAATCTCCGTGGATTTCCTCTTAGGCATTTTCCTATAAATTATTTTGCTATTTATAGATTATAATTTAAAAATTATCTAAAAAACAACAAAATAACTCAAATCCTCACGCCCACTTTGAAAATAGAATCAAAAAATGGCGGTTTTCCTCGAAAGTAGATAATATATATATATATATAGACACACACACACACACACACACATGTATATATATATATATATATATATATATATATATATATATATATATATATATATATATATATATATATATATATATATATATATATATATATATATATATATATATATTTATATATATTTATATATATATATATAGTTATTTATGAACTATATTCCTACCTATAAAAACATCTTCAGATCCCAACAGGTTTAATTGTACATCCGAAATCACATCTCAAAACAAATATCAAGTCTTTCAGCATATAGTACACAAATATATATGTATATTATACATAAATATATTATACATATATGTAAATGTATATATTTACACTCAAAGTTAATCTATAAACTCCATATAAATCTTGCAGTATAAAAATTATATACTAATTTACTTCGTGGCATACTAATTTAATGAAATTATTACCTGCATTGCAGAGTTATGAACGAGATTTTTTATTTTTTGAATTTCTTAATAAGTTGCAAATTTTTATTCCTCGCATTTTAAATTTATTGAATAGTTATTAAGGCATTACTATCTATATAGATTAGTAATTAGTAATATAGATTAGTAATTAGTAATAGTCTATGAACCTTATGTCCCAAATTTTAACACGAAAATTTTTTATTTAAAATATAATAATATTTATTATACATTATTTAATTTTTAATTTAATTTTTAAGTTTTAACAAGTAAAATTAATAACAAGTTTTTAAAACCCAATGCTATTATATGTTATTAAAACACAAATTTCTCAATAATTTTTTTCTGGTATAACTATTTTATTATATTAACATTTGGCTGTATGCGTGTGTAAAAAAACAAAAAAAAGTTCAGGAATAGGCGGGTCTCCAACCTTAGTTTATTATGTTATTTGAACATTAGTTTATTAGGTTATTTGAACCTTAGACATTCCTTTTACAAAGTTAGCGCCTAATCCAAATAAGACAAACACGCGTACAGATAGGCGAATAATTACTAAACTTATTTTTAAAATTCTTCTTCTTTCAAAAATAAAATTAATTAAAATTAACTGAATTTATTGACTTATTTCAAAACTAATTATTAAATATTGCATTTTCATCAAGCAAGAGTATGTGTGGAAAATTTGAATAAAATCTATTATCAGGAAGTGACTCAAAAATTGATTGCAAGATTTGATGCTCACAGACAAACAGACAGAGACTGTGAGTTAATAAAGCATTGGGAAAAATAGGTCAGTCCGTGCGTCTTCGATCAAAGAATTATACTGACGCCAATTATTCAATGTACGTTTAAATGTGCGTTCGCACTCAAAATGTCAACATTGCAAAATGAAAAGTAAACATATGTCAATGCCGTGTGACATTTTGACATTAGTTTTTATGGCGTTTAGAACGTTTTTCTTGTTTTTATAACTGAGTACAGTGGTTAGTAATGTTCTTTTAAGTCATGTAATGTGTTAAAAATAACTACCGTCTAATTCAAATCGGAATGGAGTAATTGTTACCAAAAGTGCAATAGTTATAATTAATGTTTAATGTTCTAAGTGTTTCAGGTACTATTTATATATGTTTTTTTTTAATCTTTATCATGTGTATGTATTTTTTCAAATTTGATACAATTATTGAGACAGTTTAACGTAACTCACCTTTCAAAAAAATAAAGAAGATATATGAATCAGTGTTTTTTAAAAGGGCTGATTTGCTCAAAACCCGTTTTTGAGAAAACTAAAAAAAAATCTTTCTATCTTTTAATATTAAATATACAGAACTTGTGTAATATATTTTTAAAAAATATATGTAAGAGTAATATCTTAGTACACTTTCGTAATTGTTATAACATTTCGTTTGTTAATAATTAATGTATGAAATTTCGAAAAATTAGCCCTTTTAAAAAAAATCGAGTACTTCAGGAAGGAAAACAAATTAAAACTCCGTAAGAACTACAACTATGTACTTTAAAACAATCTTTTAACGTCCCAGTAATAAATATAATACATATATTTAACTAAATTAGCTATCAGTAAGAATTAATTTAGTTCCTCCTCAAAGTCACTATTAGGGAGATTCTTACATTTGTTAGTTGGCCAGGGTTACAGCTCGTTATAAAACTCGTTGAGTTCTTCAGCAATGAATTGTTTTAATTTTTTAAGGTCTTCACTTTTTCCAGTGTAACTTTGCCACTTGGATAAGCCAAACTATCCACCTGTAGTACAGTACCCGTATGTTTGGACATAAAAAGGTATGACAGACCAAGCCATTAATATTGGTGAATGCCTTAATGTAGCCTTTTTTAACATGCTTATATGCAAAATGAAACAATTTACTAATTGAAAAGTGAACCTTCTTTTCTTTTGGGGTATTTTTACCCTTGGTTTCTGAAGAAATGCAAGATTTTTTGTAATGTTTTCGGCTCCAAGTTTTAAAATTAAAAAACTCAGACGGTCATGTGTTTTTAAAACACTTGAAATTATACCAAAGTCCCTATCACAAGGGAGGAAACTATTCCCTCTCATAAAAAAGAACTGTTCGACTTTATTAAACCTACCACTGTCAGTTAAGTATAAACAAAAATGTGATAAGGTTTGATTTTTATTTTGTCCACCACAGTTGTCACAAAACAAACGTAATGTATTATACTTTGGTGGAAGTGAGATCAAATAATCATTTAAAAAAGTCGCAACTTCATTAGGCCCTTTTCTTCCTTGACCTTCATGGTCTATATATATGACTTTTTTCTTCTTTAATGTAATGTATAGAAAAAACATTGACTGATAGCTGTCTCATGTAATAAAGTTGTTGGACAGGTATTTTTGGCAAGCTTATCGCCTTCATATAGTCAAATGCCAATGATAGAATGTGCTCCTCCTTTGAGCTATCTTTTGATGTTTCATGTTTTAAAGCATTTTAAAATTTTTTACTCCTGAGCTTATGAGCATCTAAGTCAGTCTGCGCTGCTCTTTTAGCTACCTCATTGAGATGTGGTGATTTCAATCTAAGATTTAATACTTCGCACGTGCAACAAGTGTCCAATTGTGGGCGTCCAAAACCAAAGTTAAAATTTGTTTTAAAAGTGTTCCAGAAAAAAGACTTTCTCACTTTTAAATCTGGATTTTTATTACAAAAAAGTTGCCACATTAGTTTTACATTTAAACCTGCTTGGAGGTAATATACTTTTTTGCCTAAGTAATGTGATTCCTTGAGTGGAAATAATCTTATGTGATTATTAACAATGTCATGAACATTCTGAGAAAGACAATTATAATACTTTTTCCTCTTTTATCTTCAGAGGTTATTCCAATTACCTTAAGGTCTCCTTAATCGTTTTTCATCAATACTTAAGACAGATAAAAGTGCTCTGCAACATATTTCTACGCGTATATTCCCTACAATCACTTGATAGGAGAAGCTATTTGGCTGCTTTGGTTTTTCAAGATTCTTTTGATGTGCCACTCTTATTTTAACTTTAGTGACATCTATCAATTCTTGAATATAAAAATCTTGTTTTTCTTTGTTTTTTAAATCATAAAATTTGGAAAAGATATCCACACAGTTAGCACTTTTTATTGCACCTTAAAAAAGAAATCAGAAAAATTAATATACAGTTAATACACGCTAGAAAACGTTTTTATTAAAACACACAGCATTATCTATAATCTTAAACAGAGAACAACATTGCAATTAAAGTTGTAGGGAAATAGACCAAATCATATTAAGAGTATTTGACTTTTTAATGCTTCCACCTATGTTGTACTCTCAAGAACTATATTGGCCAAGTTTTACTATAACAAGTGTATTCAGTGTATGTTAACTATCTGAAAAAATAATCATAACAAAACTTATGCATATCAAACTACTATTCAAGAAAGGTTTAACTTGAAAAACCTGTAAATCATTTACTTTAAAGTCATTTTACTCATCATTTCTGTACGAAACAGGTATACCCATATTTAAGTACTATAGCTGGTCTGAACTTAGGGTTAGGTTTTAGGGTTAACATATTTTGAAGTATGCTATTCTATAAATTTTAGACATATAAACATATAATATATTTAAATTATTTTAAACTCATGCTTTCATGAAATTTGATTAATGTTTCAAAATCTTATAATATAGTATTTTTTTGTAATTTTAGTATAGTTTCATGTAAATATTAAAATTATGATAAGTTTAAAATGATTTAAATATACAATATGTAAATGTATATATATAGTGTGTGTGTGTATATATATATTAGGGATATGACTTTTTTGCAACCTACTAGGCCTGTATCGTAATTCAATGAACTTTTATGTAAAAAGAACGAATAGATGTTTCATTTTGACATATTTTGAAAAAAGGTCACCCCAAAACCAAAAAATCGAATTTTCAATAGGTACACTTTTGTACAGTAAATGAATATTAAAGGCTGAAGATGTTGTAAGAGTCATACTCCTGTTGTTATTTTATTTATTTATGCAACATGTACTGTGATATAACAAAAAACATTATGTGATATATAATTATACAAGTATTACAAAATTAACAGTATCAAAGCGTCTAGTACAACAATATACATAACTGTCTGTGTCTATAGGCCTACTGTGTTTAGTACATGGGTCACATGATGCTCACGTCTCATAAAGAGTCTAGCGCTTATTACTTAGAATGAATCGAAGTTGCAGTTTGTCTTTCTTTCTGCAGGAAGCATACAGGTCTTGCATCACCTTGATTGCACGTTCAGCTATCTGATTACTTCGTGGTATGTCGATGACGGATGGCTCTTTCTTCCAGTGATTTTTGAATGACTGCAATGCCTTTTTGTAAGGCTTCAATACATCAGATAAATTCTTGAAGTCATTGTCATTGTACTTTTGACTACTAAACCAATGTTCTGCCCACTCATATGAAATGAACCTGCAAACCTTCTCCAAATTCTTTCTCGCTTCAGGCATAAGAATGAACGCCAGAATGGCGAGAATGGCTCTTGAGTTCCATCTGGCATTGCTCATATTAGGAATGTTCTGAAAGTGAATCAGAGGGAAGTTTCTTTGTTCTTCATAGAACCTAAACACTCTTGTTAAATGGTACAAAAACTTCATATCGTCTCTCCACCCTGATTTATCAAGAATTTCTACAGTTCCATTCACAAACTTATCCTTCAGTTCATCATACTTATTCAACAGTTCAGACACAAATGGGTATTCAATGTTTGGAGATTTGGTATCACCCCCAAGTTCTTCGTCCATCACCAGACGGAGAATCCTGTCTAGTACGTGATGCTGACAACCGATAAATTGTGGTATTGTGACACCCTTTAATTTAAACATACGTTGCAACTTCACAACAACTCCATTTCTCTTCCCAGTATTGACGTTTGTTGTATCAGTAATGATCATCTTAATTGAATTCCACAAATTGTATTCATCAATAACTTTGGCAATTTTTTCAGCAACAGTTTCAGCTTTGCCATCTTTTAAACGCAGTGCATCAAGTTTCACGTCAGTTCTTTCATTCTGAAGTACAACTACCTGATATTCCTTATCATCTATTCGTTTGCCGTCAAAGTGTAAGGACCACTGTTCCATTTTAAGTTGTTGTATCATTTCTTTTTTTAATTTACCTGCCTCTTTGAATATGGACTTGTAAATTGCTGATTGACTTGGAGTTGGAATATCAATACCTTGTTGTGATAATACATTGCATATTTTAGCAGCTTTCTTTGTGGAAACTCCACTTGATGTAACCATACTTACAGCAAATTTACTTTTGTAGTGCTTTCTAGTTTTTTTCTGAGTGTCCTCATCATCGTCTTTATCACCGTCGTCGTCTTCATCATCTTCACTCTTACTTTTGCAGTTTTCAGATTCAGTACCACTGTCTGTGGTAGACAGGACTTGTGATGTGGAAGGTATTGCTGTTCCAGACTGGACTTTCCTTCTCTTGGAAGGGTGAATGGTTTCTTTACTTGCCACTTGTCCTGTTGAGTACCCCACCTGTCATTTACTTTCTTTTTGTAGGTGGTATAGACGTTTATCTTCCGAGGATAACCACTGGCCATTCACTTTCGTGATGTCAAATAATGCATTGAGAACATCATATTTTCCACGCTTGACACATTCATCATAGACCTTCAGCACCTTCATAAGCTTTGCTCTTATCACTTGATCAGACACACGTGGAAAATTCAGTTTATTGTCTCACAATTTTGTAATTTCCTTAGAAATTTGGTCTATTCGTTCTTTTCTTCCTTTAACATATGCTCCGAGAAACTGGTATCTTCCTACGATCTGCAATTGAAGTGGTATTCTGGATTTTTCATCGAGTGAATGTTCTTCTACAGCCACGCTTCCTCTTCTTCTGTGTGACTCTTGAAATCTCACCAAATTTTTAGTCCAAGTCTTCTTGTTCTTTGTTACTGTGGTATGACTTTTCTTGTGAGACATCATATAATATTGTTACGACTTTACGGATAGCTGAGCGTAAATATCCGTTTAATAAAGTCGTTTAATTAATAAAATACTTTAACTGTATAGTAATCCAATTATAGTTCGATAATCCAGTCAATGTTGATAACAGTTCAATAATCCAGTCCGTATCCTAACGATAATGCTACAACTACTTATACTTCGTACACTTACAGCGTCTTTAGTTCGCTACAGTAGTTCCTTATTAGCTCAGTTACACGCAGAGTACTTCATAGAACTATTCACATTATCAACACTGAGCTCTGACAGCAGCTCGCTTATATAATTATTTAGAGCTTCCAGAATGTTCTACTAAGTTCTATAATCTTCTACAGTCTGTTACAGTCGTCTATATCACCGTGGTAACACAATGACGTCATCACATAACAATTCCAAGTATTTGCCGGCACACGGCCGTTTCGTTGCCATGGTAACGTGTGGCGTTATATTTATAAATTCATAACAAAATAATGAAATAAATAGAATTAAGCTGAGAATTAAGCTTAAGATTAAAACATCGGTCAAAAATGAATGTATAAAAATGGTAAATCAAATTTTTATTTTGGGGGTGACCTTTTTTTGTTGCAGAAAGCTATTTGGGCCTTTTTTCATGATTTTAGGTAAAAGTTCATCGATTTATGATACAGGAAACATTTTATTTGAAAAAAAATTAAAAAGTCATATCCCTAATATATATATATATATATATATATATATATATATATATATATATATATATATATATATATATATATATATATATATATATATATATATATATATATATATATATATATATATATATATATATATATATATATATATATATATATATATTGTGTATATATATTACATCGGATGTTTAAAACTTACCTGAAGTAAACTTAGGGTACTTTGGTGGGACTTCATTTCCCTTATGATTTATGCATGACTGTCCCATTAAACGTGCTTGTTTTAATTTGTTATGTTTGTAATCACAAGGATAATTTTCTTTCATCTTTTAAGGTCTGGGAATCACGAGATCCATTAAAATTTTTATAATAACAACATACATGAAACTGTTTACATTTTCCGCGTATTGCGCCTAAAAATACGAATCAGCTGGAGTGTGAATTTTTAAAAAAAGGCGTATTTGAAGCAAATTTGCCTTTTTAAAAAAAATCAAAAACTTTCAGGTCGCTCTATTTGTGTAAGAAGATAAAATTTAAACACATTTTTGACATAAACTGATGAAGCTATCATAAAAGGACACAAAACACACAAAAAATGTCAAATCAGCCCTTTTAAAAAACACTGATTCATATAGCACGTGAGGGCTTGAACATCAAGCCTGTGTATTCATACTGTAGTTAAGCAGTGTGTTCATACTATAATCATACGGTAATATATACTTTAATTTATATTGCTTTCATGTAATTGCCTTTAAAAAAAGTTACATTTTTATTATTCCTAAAATACACGGTCAAAACAAGTTTGGTTTTATCACTGAGCCCAATTCCTATCTTTTTTTTTTTTCAATACTAAAAAACAAAAAGGAAGAGTGATTGTAATGTATTATTATAAAAAAAAAAAAAAAAAAAAAAAAAAGAGTGAATAATGAAAAAAACAAATATGAATGTATGAAAATAAATTTGTATTTGTTTATAAACAGTAAATGTAATCATATTGAGTATAAATACATTCATTTCATTCATATAATATAGTAATTTTCATTTTTTCTTTTTTTAAACTATCCTTCTTATTATTTTAAAATATAACCTCAACGCAGTTAAAAAATAACAATATGAATAAATGCTTTTAAGCGCTATTTACGATTTTTATGTCGTTTATAGTTAACGACAATTTTTTTTTTTTTGTATACTAAGTTATCAATCGAAATGTATAAAAAAAACAAAAACTTTTAATGTTTACATTTTTTGTCGTAGTAAATAAACTACTTTCACAAACACAAACTAGGTTTCTGAGAAAAGATCGTACTGATCTTATCATCAGAACCTTTTACAAGCATGTGAATATAAGCTTAGGGTGTCCCATTCCCGCAAAATTTTCGAATTCCCACTCCAACTTTTAAATTGAGGTTTAGACTAAGATAAAAATAATATTTACCAAGTATTTTAAAAAAATATAAAAACTTAAGGGTCCCCCCACTTAAAAAAGTTAAAAAAACCCTTTTTTACCGTCTTTTTTGAGTATTTTTGTTTAAATTGTTAACAAATACATTCCGTAACGACTTCAACCTATCACACAATATAATTTACTATCTTATTTATACTGTATAAAAATTCGACTTAAAAAAAAAAAATTTAAGGGTCCCCCCGAATTAAATAGTAAAGTCGTTTTGTAGTTTGGCAACATCAGAAAGTAGTTTTTTTACTGTAAAGGCTTAAATTTAGGACGATCTGAAAATTGTATTGAAATAAAAAAATTTAATTGTCTTTATTGGAACCAATAATTATTCTAAAACAATGGTTGCGTCTAAACTGGACGTTCAGCATAAGAAAAATTTCTTTTCGTGTTTTTTCTTCAGCATGGTAAATAATTCCATGTTGCTTGTTTTAAGTTGTTTTAACAAGTAAAATTTAATGTTTAATTACCATTATTTTCATTATTTTAATATTATTAAATAATAAGATTTCGACATACCAATAGTAATCAATAGTATAAATTTTTTTAATTCAAAAATTATTGTTTTAAATTTTTTATTTACTTTAAGCTTTTTGTTTTTACAATAAATTTAATATACGAATTAAGGTTAGGAAATATTTTCTAAAATAGAGTTTCTAAAATAGATTTTCTAAAAATGGATCTACGTTCTCGTAAACTACCGAACCCTAGTATAAAAGAGAAAAATTGTTCAGTAGAAAAACCGAGATCCACACGAAATTATCATCAAGATTATTTTATTGGATTTGGACTAGAGAAAAGTTTAAGTGTTGGTGTAAAACTTCCACTTAAAATTGCTTTGCTCCGAAGATACCTTTACTTTAGAGAGATCAACAAGGGAAGTAGTGAAATAACAGTGTCGGCAAAAAATATTTTTAAAGTTATTTTGATTGAATTGCAAGAACTTTGGAAAAGAGCTCACTTACAAGTTAAGCCAGATAACAAGTGCATCGAGTATTTCATTGCAGTTTTTAATGAATGGCAAAGTGTGCTGAAAAAAGGAAATAAGTGCCCCGAGAAGAAACGAATCCAGTTTTTGAAATCAATGAATCAACTCTATGACATATCAGCCGCTGACACATATTATATATTACGTCTCTCTCGACATGCAACCTGGAAGGAGGACTGTGAGTTTTTACTGAACCAACGGAAATATCCACAGGTAATTTCATGCATTATTTCAACCATGTTACTGTACTGTGTTTACTTAAGGTTATTGGTTATTTTTCATTTTACGTTAGTATTGTATTGTTTATCTCCAATTAGGTTGGTTCGATGATTGGTTGCGACGCAACACATGCGCAGCGAGATAAGAACAAGTCGGATCGCAATAAACGTCTTGAAAACAGAGTCAATGATCACAGCAATGCTAAGAGAAGAAAAACAACTCTAAGTAACGAAGAAATAGAAGAAATCATTGAGCAAAGTGAGGATGACTCAAACAGCTCAGAAGTTGAAGTTTACACTCCTTTCCACCAAAAACAACAAACCAGATGTCAACCGTTGCTATTCACACCGATCCTACAACGCTAACAAAATCATTCACTAATGTCTCTGACCGATTAGGCCTGAGCGTTAGAGATCAAATGGCTGTTGAAGCAAAAGTCGTCAAAGTTTGCGGTGCTTCGTTACGTCATTTTCCAATCTCGCGATCATCAGTTCACCGTAACCGTATGGTAGAACGAGAAAAACACGGGGCCCAAGTAAAGGAGAAATATCAGGAGAAGCGCCCTCTTTATCCATCAGGTCACTGGGATTCAAAACTTGTTTCGTCACTTACTGGTAAATGGATGATTAATTTATTACTTGTTTACTGTTTTCAGTGTTTGGAAATGCAAATATTGAAAAAACAATATAATATTTAAAAACAAACATTTTTTGTATGTAGGAAAGAAAGAAGAGCATGTTGCTATTTTGGCAAGTGGTTGGGATGGGTCATCGAACAATGCAAACGAAAAAATTATTGAAATCCCTGTAATTACTAACTCTCCTCGTCATGCCCAGAAAGATGCCTTCATGAAGGTTTTTTCTTCATGGAACCTGCTAGATAATTTGATTGCCCTAGTTTTCGACACCACTTCTAGTAACACTGGATGGAAAAATGGATGTGCAGCACTGGTTGAGAAAGAAGTTGGTCATGCACTGTTGTGGACAGCTTGTCGCCATCATGTTTACGAACTGCATATTCATCACGTCTGGGATGCAGTTAATGGAAGTCATAACGGACCTATCAAGTCAATTTTGAAAATGCTTCAAGACATTTGGGATTCTATTTCTCCCGAACCTACAGATATAACAAAATTTGATTGGCTGGAAGAGAACCATCCTATTCATCGCCAGGCAACAATTGTTCTGAACTGGGCTAGTAGGTGCCTTGAGGAGAATATTTTTCCGAGGGCCGATTATCAAGAATCGATTGAACTGACAGTTCATTATCTTGGAGGTGACTTGCCAAAAGGTAAAATGTTTAACTTCAAAAAACAGGGTTCGCATCATCGTGCAAGATTTATGCACAATGAGCTGTACATCTTGAAGCTTGTCATGGTGGATCAACGGATTTCATCGCTCGACCTGGATCAACGTCATAAATTGAAAAGAATGGCTAATTTTATTGCTCTGTTTCACGCAAAGGCTTTTTTACAAAGTTGCATCTCAGTTATCGCACCAAAAGTTGACCGCCAATACATCGCCGATATGCAGTGGTACCGTGATACAGACAAAATCACTTCTGATGCAGCTATTCAGTCTTGCAACAGGCACCTTTGGTATTTAACTGAAGAGTTAGTTATCTTTGCGATTTTTGATGATGAAATTTCGCCTATTGAAAGATCTGATATGGCATTGAAGTTGTATGACACCCAAAGAAGTGAAGAAATAAAGTCTGGAAAACCGTCTTTTCCGAAAGTCGATGGCGACAACATACCTTCTTTTGCCTCTTTAATTGGTCCTCGTTCCTGGCTACTATTTAATCTAATCAAGATGACTGCAAACCAGGTAGATTGGATGCAACTTCTTGTCGAGCACTGGGTGAAGATGAAAGACTACAACTATGTAAAAAGTGTTGTTAAGTATTGTCAAGTTGTGAATGACTGCGCCGAGAGAGGTGTAAAACTTATACAAGACTTTAAAAATAAAGTAAAAGACCCCGCGCAGCTTTAACTGCTACTTCAAATAGTGGAGGGTCATCGCAAACGAGCTTCTCTTCAAAGACGAAAAGAAAATTTAATGAATATTTGATTTATTTTTAAACAATGCTAATTGTTTTATTCTTACAATAGCAGAAGTTAAAATGCGTAGATCAACTTTACTATTTAATTGGGGGGACCCTTAAATTAATTTTTTTTCAAGTCGAATTTTTTATACAGTATAAATAAGATAGTAAATATTATTGTGTGAAAAGTTAAAGTCGTTACGGAATATATTTGTTAACAATTTAAACAAAAATACTCAAAAAAGACGGTAAAAAAGGGTTTTTTTAAAGACTTAGATTTTTATATTTTTTCAAAATACATAGTAAAGATTATTTTTATCTGAGTCTAAACCTCAATTTAAAAGTTGGAGTGGTAATTCGAAAATTTTGCGGGAATGGGACACCCTAATATAAGCTACATCAAAACATAATCAACAAAATAAAACGTAATTAACAATAAAAGTTATAAAGAAAATATAAAATTACAATTAAAAAATTCTGACTATTAAGATAATTAGATTTTTTAGTTTATATTTGAAAATGGGAAAAGTAAAATGCTTGTCGAAATTGGACAAAACAATTTTATTTTAAAGATAGGGCGAAATATAACAATATGCAATACAAAACTGATTAAACTTGGTTTGACAAAAGGGCTTATGTATAAAATTATTGTTTTTAAGTTTATATTTATTTATTAGTTTCAAACTATAGAGATCGGATAAAGATATGTCATTTTTCCACATATACATAAAGCACAAAACATTCAAAACATCAAGCTCATAAATATTGAGAGCTTTCATTTCAATAAAAAGTGGTTTGGAATGAGTGTATCGATCCGCAAAGTTTATTAAACGGATCGCAAGTTTCTGACGGCGATAAAGGCATTTTAACTTACTTTTTTCAGTGCTTCCCCATGCAACATTAGCATAATTTAAATAACTATGAATGAAAGAGTAGTAAAGTTGAGTTAGACTTTTTTCACATAAATATTTTCTGGTTTTATATAAAGTTCCAATATTTTTAGAAATTTTTGTAGTAATGTAGTTGATATGCGTTTTCCATGTGATGTTTTCATCAAGAAATTGTGGAGAGGACAGTGATAGGGCGCTAATTACTGATATTTGTTTGATCACCTTCTTTTAAAATTGGAGTAACCTTAGCATCTTTTAGATATTCAGGAAAAACTTCTTGGCGTATAGATGCTCCATGGACCTTAAATAGGATATCTTTTTTTTTTTTTTTTTAAGTTTACATTATTTACATGTCGTGATTTATATGTAATATAAACATATAAACTTGGAATCTCGAAGAAGATCATAACAATCTTGTCGCCAGAACCATATAAAAATTACAATGTAAATATAATATAAAATAATTCAAGTAGTTTATGACAAAATAAAAATCCAAAACATTTGAAATAATAAATGGTTAAAATAATATATCAAAAATATTTCAATATATTATCCGTTGCAGAAATATTCTTTAATTTGTTTTTAAAAACAGAAAAAGAGACAGCTTAATCAAAATTAGGCTGGACAATTTTATTCCAGAGATAAGGTACTCGATAATCTATACAAAATTGATTAAATTTTGTTTGACAAAAGGGTTCTTTTAAATAA
This sequence comes from Hydra vulgaris, assembly GCF_038396675.1. Lineage (NCBI taxonomy): Eukaryota > Metazoa > Cnidaria > Hydrozoa > Anthoathecata > Hydridae > Hydra > Hydra vulgaris. The sequence goes on from NC_088920.1 coordinate 7,575,258, forward strand.
TTTTTATTTCGCAAACTATGTTTATTCTTTACTTTAAAGGTAAATAGATCTTTTAAAGCATGTAATAAAGGGTTGTTCATACAACAAAACGTAAGTTCAAAAACGTATAATACATTCATATCTTTGAATGAAGGTTTTATATTTGAAAAACGATTTAAAAAATATATTGTTCGCATTGCATGTTTCTGATGGCGGTAAAGACATTGCAATTTACTTTTACCAGTACTTCCCCAGGCACTATTTGCATAGTTTGTATAGCTATGAATAAATGAGTAGTATAGTTGTTTTAAATTATTTTTATTTAATTAATTTCTGACCTTATAGACGATTCCAATACCTTTTGCAACTTTTGTTGATGTATAATCAAAATAAGTTTTCCATGTTATATTTTCGTCAAGATAAATACCTAGGAATTTTAAACGGAATCTTTTTTTTTTTCTACTTCATCAATATAAAGTCTTGGTAAATCATTAGGCAAAAAACGTTTTTTTGTTGAGGAGTGGAAAAGGATCCACATTGTTTTGTCAATATTTAAGGTTAGTTTGTTGCATTTAAACCACGTAGAAATTTTTATAAGTTCTTTATTCATATTTAAAAAAAGTTTGTTAATGTCTTTGTTTGATAAAAATAAATTTGTATTGTCTGCAAACATGTTGCTTATAAAGTTCGAGGCCTTATTTAAATTGTTGATGTATACTAAAAGGAGAAGTGGACCAATGATAGATCCCTGTGGAACACCACATTTTATGTCAATAAATGTTTTATTTTGAAAATCAATAGGAAGCAATTCTTCTCCGTGGTAGGCGAATTGCTTTCTATTTGACAAGTAGCTTTTATACTATTTGATTAATTTACCAGTTACTCCGTAGAACTCAAGTTTTTTAACTAAGATATCATGATTGATTGTATCAAAAGTCTTTGATAAATCGACAAAAACACCAAGTGTATATTGTGATTTAGCAAAAGAATTTGAGACTTCACGTGTAAACTGAATAATGGCTTGTAGAGTTGAACTATTTTTTTTTAAGCCGAATTGATATTTATATAGTAAATTAATTGAAATCAGGTAGTTGTATGTCTTTTCAAAGATGATTTTTTGTAAAATTTTTGAACACGTAGGAAGGATAGAAATAGGGCGATAATTATTGACGTTTGATTTTTCTCCGTCCTTGTAAATCGGGATAACTTTGGTAATTTTCAATTGGTCAGGGAAAACCCCTTGTTGTATAGATGTTTTGTAAACTTCAAATAGAATATTTTTCAAACTTTCATAGCAATCTATAATTATGTTCCCGTTTATTCCATCCGCACCGATTGCTTTGTGTCTTTTAAGAGATTTGAAGGCTCTTTCAAAATTTTCAATTGATAAATCTAGGAATAAGTCATGGGGGAAAGTAAATTATTGGAAGTTGTCAAAAAATCATTAAAAGAAATATTCATAGGAGGAATCCTATCAGTTAGTCTACTTCCGATATCAGTAAAGTATTTATTAAATTCTTCCGCTATTTCATTTGGTTCATATATACACAAATTAAGGATTTTAGTTTTAAGGTTATTTCGGAAACGGGAAAATTTGCTTCGTACACCGAGTTGAATGTATTAAATAACTTATTATAGATTACATTTATGTCTTCATTAAAATTTATATGCTTCCAGTTTAGCAATGATAATTGATATTTGAACGTTTCTAAATTTTTTTTGTTGAAAATACGTTTTCTTATAGTTTGACTTTAATTAGTGTTTGGGGTCAAAATTGTGATGATTGTTAGAAAAATGGGAAAGTGGTCTGATATATCTGATTTTATAATGTTTTTTTGTATGTCAGTGTTATATACATCTGTTGTTAAAATATTGTCTATTAGGATGATTGAGCTTTCTGTTCGAGTTGCTCCTGATACAAATCTTTCATCATAAAATTTTTTATTTTTTTTGTTTTCGCTATATCGTAAGCAATCCATATTTAAATCGCCGATAACAAAGTTTTTTTTCCTTTCTTTGTTACCTTTATGAAAAATATTTTGTCTTAAGTATAAGCTTAAATTTTCTGACGCACCACCAGGTGGTCTATAACAACAACTATGTAGAATGCTTTTGCTTTTTAACTTAATGCTTTTAGTGTTTAAAATTTCTATTGTAACGATTTCTTTATCGCCATCAGAAACGCACAAATCATTCCTAATGTAATGCGCATTGTTTTGTTTTACGTAAGTCAGAATTCCTCCGCCGTGTTTATTTAATTGTCTTTTTATCACGGTTATTCAAAACATTCTATGACTATATTACCGATTATGTCATCTGCTCCGGTTGATTTATTTTTTTAAGAGTTTTGAAAGCTTTTTCAAACTCTTGAAAATATAGTTCAGAAGATAATTCGTTGGAACAAGTGCAATTATCCACTTGTACTAAAAAATCTCTAAATGTAGCATTTGTATAAGGAATTTTGTTTGCTAGTTTGGGACCGATGTCAACCAAAAATTTATTAAATTCTTGAGCTATAGCTCTTGATTCGCACATATGTTTGTTATCAACTATAATTGAAGACCTGAGATCAATAACGTCCCAAGTCAAAAAATAAACATTTTCCAGGAGATTAAAAAAACAAAAAATAATTTTTTTTTTTATGTTATTCAAAAAAATATACAAATGGAAATGACTAATTTAAATTAAGTGAGTCTAGAGAGATAAAAGATAAGTATTTTTAGAGGATAAACCATTGAAGCTTGTTCAGTGAAGGCTAATAAAAAATGCGGTACTTATGACGTTATTGATCTTATATGTCAAGGGGAAACGAAAAATAAGAAATAAATGTCTACAAAACATATTAATCAACTCAATAGCAATGTAACATAAAGTAGAATAAAAAAATGTAATAAAAGCTGGTAGAATATTAACACAATATCAGCTAAAAAACTTTTGTTCAAAATATTTAGGCTATCAAAATGTTTATTCATCCAACTCAATAATCTCATCATTGGAGTCATTACCTTCACTATTTTGGATGGAAAGTAACGACTGATAAAACGATGTAGCCTCATCACTAATAAACTTGTTTAGTTTTTGCAAATCTTTGAATTTGGCAGATTTAATTGGCAAACTGGCAGTGCACATCGAGACGGTTGGCAATGAGGGATTGACATTAGGTTTTTCAATAACAAAACATTTAAAAACAGATCTCTCCGTGTCCAATGAAACTGCAAATATCTTTGTGCAAATTGGAGTATTCAAAAATAAAATAACTACTCACTGCAAATTTTTTTTATTATCCATAATCGTCTTTTTAAAGAAAGGTTGAAAATGACTTTGATAATCCTAAATATCAGCGCCAAAAATTCTGACAACAGGAAATTTTTGGGAGACCACGTCCATCCATTACGAAGGGAGTTTAACTGTTTTTAATCTCCGTTTCATATCTTCACCGATAGCAAAATGCCAATTGTAGGGTAGAAAACTGTGCCCACAAATTTGAAAATAATTCACAATTCGATGAAAGCGCCCTAATTTTACCAAAGTATACAAAAAATGAACCATGGTTATATTGCGATTTTGTCTAGGCAAGCGTCGCTAAACAAGAAAACCGTATTAATAGAATCAGGAAGCTTCGAAAAATAATCATTCAAGCAGCTAAGAACTTCATTAATGCCTCTCTTGGCAACATTTTCTCGCCACATGTACATGGTAGATTTTTGAGAGGTGCTGGTTAACAAAGTAACTGCAAAGGTATAAGTCCAAAGTTGACGGGAATAAAATATATCGTTGACAGGTAAATGCAGAACTGGAATATTTTGTGCAAAGTCAAAAGTTATAACAACAATGTTGTCGCTTAATGATGAAGAATCTTTACATTCTAACATGCGAGAATAAAACCGGTTGGCTTTCCGCTTGTGAACAAGAAGACTGAGTTTTGCATTATTACAAAGTGCCACATTCTTTTCATTGCTGACTTTTAGCTCAGAACACTTCCTCCTTCTGTGGTCTACCAAAACCGTAATTAAAATATATTTTAAAAAATATTCCCAGTAAAAATGATATTTTATGCGCGCATTTACCTTTTCAACATCATTACCATCTTTAATTAGCACATAAGTATCTGGTTCAAAAGATTTGAGGTACAAGGTGTACATCTTTCTGATGTTTAGCTCGGAAGATAAAAAACGTCTTTTACTTTTGTTACTGTAATAAACTACTTTATATGGAAACGAAGATATATGGGAATAAACATTTGTCACAGTCGTCACAGCCGTCCCCTGCCATCTTTAGGAACGAATAGGTGACTTGCCAAATTAAAAATTCTTTTAACACGACGTTCTGTTACTCCATGCAAGGCAATAAAAGCAGAGCGCTAAACTTCTGCTTCCTTATTTCCACATTTAACAGTATACTTGTAACTTGTAGCCTGCTTGACACTCGTATTGCCTGTTATAGGTCGCCTTCGCTTTATTTCAGCAGGTTTTTTAAGCGCAATTAGATAATTATCCTGTCCATTTTTTTCACCTTTGGTATTAAAAGATATTAAAATAGCTTTCTTCTCCTTATTGCTGAATTTAGAAAAGCACATATGTCGGCAACGGCAGTCAACCCCTGTAGTCTTCATAGGTATTAAACTTTTATTCCAAGAAATAAATTCCACGTTTGATTACATTGCGTTTCCACAACGGTTCATTCCTTGTCCGTTTTCCAGTAACAGCAGACACACTACTATCAGAATCACTGCTTGTAATATCCATTTTCATTAACCAAAAACAATGACGCTGCAAAAAATAATGGTATTAAAAAGCTGTTGTTTATAAAGTCTATGAAAATAATAATAATTTATTTTAAGCCGATGTAATAATTAATAATAATTTTAAGCTGTTGTTTGTAACGCAAATATTATTAACCAATCAGGTTTTAGTAATTATTACTAAAATCTGATTGGTTAATAATGTTTGCATTACGTACTGGTTTGAATGATTTGTGTAAACAATAGCTACTGTGCTGTCCACTATAATACTTATTTAATTAAAATTCAATAAATTTAATTAATAACATTACTTTATATAACAACAGAAGTGTTCATATTTTGCCAGCTATTAATACATCTTTTATATAGTTTTGTGTAATGCTTTGTTATATTTTATTCTGAACTAATGAATGCGTTTTGCAGATGTTTTGTTTATGTCAGTGTTTCGTGCACATAGGACGATATTGTTCTTAAAGTGCTAATTTCACTGCTTCCAACATTAATAATAATTATTAATTATTAGGCAATAAATAATTATATATATTAGTGCTAATTAAATAATTATTATTAATGAAAAATTATTATAAGGCAATATGCGTAACTTGTCTATCAACATAATTGCACATTATCTCCATTTTCGATTATTTTGGACTTGGGACGTTCTTGATCTCAGGTCTTCAATTTTTTGGAGGAGGGAACCTGAGCATTTTTTTGTGTACCACTAATTTCATTCATTATTTGCCAAGTGCGTTTTGAGTTATTTTTAAATTTATCTATGAGTCTGGAGTAGTAATTTTTTGTCAAGTTTTTACGAATTTTTTCAAATAGGTATTTGTATTCTTTATATATTTTTTCATTTGCAGATGATTTTTTTTTAAGATATTTTATATAAAGCATCTGTTTTATTGTTGATAATTTTTTAAATTCCCTGGTCACCTATGGTTTGCTTATATTATTTTGACCTCCCCATATTTCGCTACAATTTTGAAACCCTTTCCTACTAAAAAAGTTTTTTTAAACGATTTTATATATGACAATGTCCATATTTTCCTTAGCTATGTTGAGTTAATAAATTAGTACTTTTCAGTTTTATGTTGGTTTTTTTTCACCCCAATAGTTCCGTGTAAAACTGTATAAATTAGCATCGTTATCCTAAACATCATCCCAATTTTATAAAGTATATACTTCATATATTCAACTCAGTCAAGTTAAACATTCAACTCAGATAAAATATAATTTCAACACAAATAAAAAATAGCAAGCATTTATTCATATTTATATCATATTACAAAGTAATATGATAACTAACCATGAGCGAGATCTCGTCTCGTTCTCGTTTCTCGTGAGAAATGGGACTTCTCGTGAGAAACGAGAAATAGAAAATTCTCGCGAGAAGTAGAACGAGACTTAAATATTATATTATTTTCCAAATTAAAAATTATTATAATTTTCAAAATGCCTAATAATTTGTTTTTTTAATTAATTAATATTTTGACTCCGTGATTTTAATTAGATTTTTAATAAAATTTTTTAATTAGATTTTTTTTTTAAATCTAATTAAAAATTTTAATTAGATTTTAAATATTTTTAATTAGATTTTAAATAAAAATTTTTTTTGTATAAAATAGTGCACTTTTGACTTAATTTCATTAGTTTACCAGTGGAATTCAACTTGACACATATTGTTCATATTGAAAAGAAATATTCTTGCCACATTTCAACGATCAAAAATGTCACCAAGAAAAAAAAAAATCTGGAGATATTTTCAAAAAACAAGTGACGGTGCTGAATGCAAAGCGTGCAAAAAGTCTTTGAAAACAAAAGATGGAAACACAAGCGGACTTCATCGTCACCTCGAAAAAAAACACAGCCAAGATTACGTTGAGTATTCTGAAAAAACTGACGACTCTCTTCTTCCTCCTCCTAAAAAGAAACAACGAACCATGGTCGAAATGCTTGAAACAAAGTCCAAATATGACAAAGACAATTCCATTCAAAAGCAGTTTGACTCTGCAATGCTGGATTACTTTTGCACTGATCTGGCATCCTTTTCAGCAGTCGAAGGAAGAGATTTCAAGAAATTGTTTGACATTTCAAACCCTTAACTGAGCCTTCATCACAGAACAACATATTCGAGAAATCTTTTAAATCGGTCAAGAGAAGATCAAGCTGGAATGAAAAGCATAATAACGGAGGTTACGCCAAATCAAAAAAGTGCTGCATTTACTTCTGACCTTTGGACTTCTAGAGCTCAGGACTGCTACGTCTCTTAGACTTTTCATGCTATTGACGAAAATTGGAGACTACATCACTGGACACCCTATGTCCAACAGTTTCCAGGCAGACACACAGGTACCTTAATTGAAGGAAAGCTGGGTTCTTTCTTAGAAGAACTAAATTTGCCTGCTGATTTGCCGATGTACTGCGTGAACAACCAGGCAAGAAACATAAAACTTGCAGTCATATTGTCAAAGCGCCTTGACCAATACTTGTGCAACAATCATATTTTGCAATGTGCAGTTCAAGACTCATTTGAAATGACTGCTGGAATGGATGATGCGTTACAAACATGCAAAGATTTGGCTTATTTAACTCACCAGTCAACAGTTGCAGCTGAGTTGCTTGAATCAGAATCAGACGCTCAAGGAATCAATTTTAGACAGTTACGCCAATCTGTTGACACAAGATGGAATATATATTACAAAGTAATATGAAGAGATAATACGTGTGTTTGTCATTTTTTAGATTTGTCAAGAATAAGATTTGCTTGTCACAGTTCCAAGATTTAACTCGAGCGGATTTAAAATGACTCAAACAGCTTTAGAATAGAAATTTATATTTCCTTTGCTTTTGGTTTATCTAATCTTGATAACTTGGTAACAGCTCTTAGTTTGTATTAAATAAGACCATATTTTCACCTTTTTAAATAAGGTCTTTTGTTGATTTATGTAACATTTTAGTTATTAAGTTTAAGATATATTAAAAAAATTCATTTTATTTACCTTATTTTTAAATTTTTTACTAATTCAAATAAATAGTCACAATCAAGTGGTTGCTATAGTTATTCAATTTTTTAATTTGAAATTAGTTTTTGCTATTAAACATTAGTAAAATTAAAATTATTAAAAATTAGTTATTGTATTTAACATTTAATAAGTTGTTTATGAGTTATAGTTTCCTTTGTTTGTTTTTTCTGTTAAGTAGATCACAGTTAAAATTTTTTATCGTAAATATATTGAAAGATATCCATTGAACATAATTGTATAATCAACCTTTGTAGGTTGGTAAACTATAGTGTTGACATATAGTCTGATTTTTTAACAGCATTGATTCTTTTTAAAAACAAAAAAACAAACAATACAAAAAATTGAGTTCTTACATTAAAAAGTATGACATTTGATTTATTAAATCCTGACATGAAATTTGAGTTATCATGTTCTTAAATATTAAGTTTAAGTCATTAAGTTTGGGATTATAAAGTTTGGTTAACCAAATTCTTAAATATGAAATTTAAGTTATATTTATCAACTTTTAATTTATAAAAGAGTCCCAAAAGTATTTTTTTAAACTAGTTCAAGAAACATATTTCTTGGATTATGACAAACAAAACAAAACAGAGTAACTTTTAAAATATTATTTAAGTGTAATCTAGAAAAATATTAAAGATAGAATTCTAAAGAAGCATAATCTACAGATAGAAACTACTGATACATGAAACTACAGATAGAATACTAGAAAAGCGTAATTTAAAAAATTACTACAGTTAGAATTTTTTAATAATATTATTTTTGTTTGTTGGGTGTGAGTTGTCTTGTAAAATCAAAATGTAAAAAAAAATTGTGTAATTTATATTGCATAACAAAATATTTAATTGAAAAAAATTAAATTAATTAAATTAAATTGATAATATAAAATAAGAAACACAGATTTGTTAAAAGAAGTTACAAGTTTAGAGTTAGCACATTTAAATCATAAAAATTTTGATTCGAAAAAAAAAGTTGAAATAAAACTCAAACTTTAGAGAATACTTTTACTTTTTTTTGTTTTTTAAATTTTTATAAAATTTGTAATTTATAATATAAGTAAATTTAAATTTACTTTTTATTATGTCTATCAAATTTATAACGATTACAGAAAAAAATAAACGATTACAGAATTTTAAGATCGGGTGGAATGCAAAAAGCGAACTTGAGTCAAGTTCGACTTGAACTTTACATTGTAACCAATAGCGGCAGAGTATGAGTTTTCCCCTCATAAAATACTCTGCCGCTATTGGTTACAAAGTTAAGTTCAAGTCAAACTTGACTCAAGTTCGTTTCTTGCATTCCACCCCTAATCTTTGGTTTTTCTTGAATAAAAATCTAACGGAAATAGATATCAAAGTAATTTTTTTTTCCAATTTGGTAAATAGGTTTTTTGTTTCTAGAATAAAAAAAAGTAGGTTTCGATTCATCACTGTTCACTCAGAAATTTCATTAAAAGGTAGGTGATACAAGTTAGGAGGTGTCACAAAAGTTTACATGATTTTATTTAGGATCAATTATTTGCTAATTAATTAATAAATCCGGTGCGAAATTTTTTTTTATTTTTAAATAAAGTTTAAATGAATAGTTTATAATCAAAAAATTCATCACGACATCTTCAGGCAGCTTTTAATTCATTAAAAATCAAATTGAAATATTGTAAATTTCAAATTAACTTCAGTTGCGTGCAAATGGGTCAAAAATCAGTTTCTAGTGAGATCAAGTAGCAAGTTATTGGTATGGTGAGGACAAAAAACTACACAATAGTTCAAACAGGCAAAATACTTCATGTTACTAAAAATTGCGTTCGAAAAACCATCAAAACCTGGGAACTTACCAAGGACGCCTACGACATGCCGCGCACTGAAAGACTATCTAAACTCAGCAACCGTGACAAAAGTGGTATATACAGAATGAGCTCAGAATGAGCTCAATGAGAAAACTCAGCTACTAAAAGCTAGCACAAACCTTCAAAAAGTCAAAAAATTATCCAAAAGTTATCCAGAGAGCTCGTGAGACGAACATTGTTGGGCATTATTGAACGTACATAGGTACGTACAATAGTAAATTTATTCTTTCAATCACGGATAAACGTAAACGATGAGTGGTCCAAAGAAAGGCTGAACTGGTCTGTAGAACAGTGGGCAAAAGTTATTTGGAGTGATGAAGCTAATTTTCAAGTCATAAACTGCAAGGGAAGAATCTATGTCAAAAGATTTGCAACTGAGAAATGATCAAACAGGTTTATGCAACATCGTCGACAAGGCGGTGGAGGTTTGGTTAGCATCTAATGATTTTAATGATGTGCATGAAATTAGTGGAATCAATGCATAAACGAGTTTATCTTTGCAATAAAAACAGAGGAGGATACTTTAAATAATAATTTTGGTTTTTTTCATTTTTTGTTCGAATTTAGGTTTAAACTTTTGTGTTTCTTACTACTCCTTTTTGATTTTTTATTTTTCTTTCTAACTAAATATTGAAATTTTTATTATATGTTTATATTCATTTTTAGGCTTATTAATTTTTCTTTATAAATAAAAAAAACTAATTCGATATAATTTTACAGTTTTTTTTTATTAAACAAAAACCAAACATACTTGATAAAAACTCATCGTTTAAGCTTGACTTCAATTGTTTAAACTTTCATGAATAGCTGTATAATAAATATTTATCAAGTGACTCTGGTTTTTAAACTATAAAGTAAATTATTTCATTTACAATTTTCGCAAAAAGGAGATTTTGTCCTTTATCAAACTTCAATGCTAGCAAGTTCACCTATTTTTTAAATATGTTTATGCACTACTTTTTGAGTATGTTTTTGGAAAAGAAAGAACATATTCAGATGACCTAACATAAAAACTAGTCTAAAAATGATAACAGTATTTTATATAAAGATAATTACGAGTTTTTTAAAGGATTGAATTTGAAATAGGAGTAAAAAAGCAGAGAGCATGACAAAGAAAAATAAACTTAAAGATGGCATTCATGGTAAGCTGTTGCTACCTGTTGTATTATGGCTAGCTAGTCAAAAAGTTATGGTTTAATATTAAGACTAGATTATATAGTTGTATCATCAGCAAATAAAACTAATTTTAACGGTAAAATCTATTAAAACTAATCAAAAAACATATGATGAATGATTATGGTCAAGTATGCTAGGCTCTATTACATGTTTTTGTTATACCAAAAAAATAAATCTTACTTCACTTATTCCATCTAAGATTTGAGCAATTTTATTATAGTTATCAAATCATCAATACAATGACAGTATCAAAATACTTATTACATTAGAAGTTGGTTGAATTTTAACATATTTGTTAAGTTTACACCATGATTAGAGCAGGGGATCTAGATTACAACCATGGTTTTAGCTAGGGGTCTAATAAAAACGCAAATAAGATTATTAAAGTTTTTTCATAATGAACTTATGAATATTTAAAACTTAACTTGCTATATTTTATATTTTATGCCAATATAAGTAAATTAAGGAAACATGCTGTAAGTTATTTTATTTCGATTGTTAATACTTCAATAAAAGGAGATTTTGAATTTTACAGCAAACACTTAAAATAAACTAAGATCTATTTTTTTGTCTATATTTAACTTTTGACTTGGTATAGACATAAATTTGTGTACGAAAGCACTTCTTAAAAAAAAGTTATTTTGTAAAAATGATCTGAGACCAATTTTTTTTTGTATATTTTATTTTCAACTTAGGTGATACAAGAAATCCAGTGTGTACAAAAGCACTTTTTTTGTAAAAAAAGTTTTTTTGTATGATTCTGGAATCCCTAATAGCATTTAATACTGGTAAATAAAATCTCAATGAAAAGTTAACCATAAAAACATAGTTTTTGAAATATGACTATATATAATACTTATTTAACAAATCATTATGTACATAGAGTAGTTAAACAACATATTCTAAAAGTAATTAAAACAACTCTAGACGTGTAATACACAAAAAAAAATAATTGCGTACGTAGTATGGAACCATGTGTTACATATACCTTATTATTGATGCTAAAATTTTTTTTTTTAATCATTTTCTGTTTAAAGTTACGTTACATATTTTTTTATCAGGAGTGTTTTTTTTAATTTTTTTGTTTTTAAACGTTTAGTTAAATTCTAAAAAAAGTTTGTAAAAGTTTCCTTATTTGATTATTGAAGATTTTAGCTTTGTTTTCAGAGAATTATTTTGTTAAATAATTTTTAGATTGTTCTTTAGATAACAATCATATATACAATCATACATACAACACGGGTTTCGAAGTTGGGGGCACTATCAACATTTTTTAAAGAAAATCCTCTATACCTTGAAATTTTTTCAAAAAAAAGGGAGGGAAGTGGGTGCTCGTGACCCCTTAGCCCTCCAGTAGCATCGGCCATGAGATTTACTAACTGATTTAAAATAAAAAATAACAGCAACCTTACTTATAGCATTATATTTTGCCGTTAAATAAAAATAATCAACATACATATATACTAAAAGAAAAAAGCATATCGGTAGAACAAAGAAGACTAAACTTTTCTATTTATAGGGATCTTTATAAAATAAAAAATCAACAGGCAAGGACTCAAAGAAGATGAAAATGGCAACACATCATTGCAATTTTTTCATAGAGCCTTTTATATTTTTTAAATAGAATATACATATTAAAATAATAACTCTAATAGGCATAAAACTGCTGCGCTGATCAGTAAATAAAACAAAGATAAAAAAAACTGAACAATTAGAATCTAATAACTTCAGATTCTTAATACTTAAGCACAAATGAATCTCAAATTTTTAAAATCTCATTTTTGATTTGAAACTTTAATCAACTTAACGACTTTGCCATACATTTCAATCTTTTTTGATAAATATTCCATATATTTGGACCTCCGTATGCAATGCTATATTCAGTATATTTATTAAAGTTCTGAAGCAGTTTGTCTGCGTTACTTATATTTGCTCTTTGATAATGGTTTTCGCTTCGATATATTTCAAACTTGTTATTAAAGTTTTCAGGAGAGAGATTATTCAATTAATACATAAAAAATAAACGCTGATATATAATTATTTCAAAAATATCCATCATTTCCATATCATCCATTAAAGGTTTAGGATGTTCACGTTTATTTTTAGAGTAAATGATGACTATGATTGGTTATACGGTTGGCTATGATTGGGTATAAACTTTTTCTTCTTAAAATAAATCTGTTTTTATTCTGAACATCTGTTCGTTTTTCTTTGTTTTTATTATTTATCTATCTATATTTATAAAGTTTTTCAATAGAAATGTTTTATATATTTCTGTAGGCTTTCATTACTTAGTCAAGTTCAAGCACTTTAGATTACCTGCATCAAATATAACAATAATGTTTATGCCTTACTTATACCGCCTATTATGTGATATAATAACAGGCGGCATAAGTAAGGGTCGCTTTTTTTTTTTCAAGGCAGTTCTCAAAGAAATGAAAGAAAACAACAACTAGAAAAAATTTTGATCATAGTTGTTTTGATTACTAATTCAATTTTAAAGTGTTTTTGGAATAAAAAAGAAACTTACATTATTTCAAATAGCAACCGCTTTTTGCTGGCAGCATCCCCAACATTTTAAGTAGTGACCAATCGAAACCAAAATTTGAGCCGAAACCAAAAGTACCGAAATTTCGGTTCAGTGAAGCCGTAGCCGAAATCAATATTTCGGCCAAAACCGAAACCGCAATTTCGGCCGAAATTTGAGAAAGAATGTTAAAAATCCCTGAACCTTTTATGATCATTGAGTTAAAGCAAAAAAAAACTATTTTACATATATCTAAGCAATCACCATGTAACATAATTTGACAAAAACTATAATATGTCAAGACATTTCAATAAATAAAGTTAATAATTGAAATATTTTCTCTGCAGGATAAAATTTTTTCCAAGTTTTCTGGCTAAAGTCTGTTTCTTTCATTTGAAAGAATGTCTCCAACAGTTGAAAACAACCTTTCAACTTTGGTAGATGTTGGTGGAGGTGTTAGGAATCTCTTTGCTACTTTTCCCGAATTAAACTTTGCTTTTAATGTTGTTTTCTAATATAGATCTATAAAACTTCAGACCTTCTTCGAAGTTTGAATCAATTTTTAAGATGTTATCAACCCAACCAGGCATTGTAAATTGCAACATTTCAGTCCTCTGCCGTTTTGATCTGAAATCAAATAAGGGTGTTGTTCTTTTTTTAACTGTAATAGGTTCAAGTTGAAATGAAGTTGGTATATTTTCAGGACTGCCGGAAGTTGTGAGTATTGCTTTTTCAGTTCGGAGATTTTTTAGAGTAAGCTGTGGGTATCAAGTTCTTAAATGTGATGAAAGTCCGCTAAGTGATTGAAGTTTTAGATTGTGCGATCCACGAGATATTTTAAAGTTTCAGATATTGCAAGTTGCGTATTTGGAATCACAGGGTGGTACAGTAAAATGATTTCACAAATAGCTTTTCTTTCGATTATTTTCTTTTGATAAATTTAGCACTGAGACACTTTTGATGAAAATATTGATTTTGGTTGCTTCACTTAAATGTTAATCTATTTAAAGAATGATTTGAGAAAAGTAACTTGAAACTATTATGTAACGTGGTTTTAATTAAAAATTTCAACATTTGTTATAATTAAAAACTGATTTACTAATAAGCGATTACAATTAGGAAATCGTCATGATTCCACTCTAAATTAAAAAAAGTTCCCTATCTAAACTTAAAAAAAATCTTACAAATGTTTCGGTTCATTTCGGTGGCGGTTTGAACCGAAATTTCGGCTGAATTACGAAAAGTAAAAAATTGTAAAAGCAGAAATTTCGGTTTCGGTTTTGGCCAAAGCCAAAAAATTCCGTTCACTAATTTTAAGCTTATTTTGGAAAGTTTCTAGCAATCCATGATAGACATAAGGTGAGCCACTGCTAAAAAATTACTTTTCGTTATAATTTTTCAAAAAACGCTAAAAAATTAACATAAATAAAAAATTATGTAACGCATTCCAAAAAAAAAATTATTTACATGTCTCCAGTTTATATAAATGTCCACCACACATATTTAAAACATCTAAAGATCCTTAGCAATGCTTTTGACAGTGAGTTAAAACAACAAATTCAAAAACTCGTGGTTTATAATATAAAGTGGTGGCTATTGTATTATAAACCATGTATTGTAAATATTGTATTATAACCTATGCATTAAAGAAATATACGCAAGTCTGTCGCACCAGAGGGCTACTAGGGACTTGCTGGCGGTTGTCGTTAAAAATATATATTAATTTATTATGATAATACTATGTAATGGTTAGGAAACTCGCAGAAAAGAATAGTAGTCATTTCATCGAGAACTTTTAAAATACAAAAACATAAAAAGTAAATTTATAAAACACACATTAACTTTTTCAGGTCTAATGTTCAGTAATATTGTACTATGTATATTTACTACTGTATTTATTATTTATATTTACTACTATAATAAACATACCATCACAACTACCACAACCAAAGGCTAGTGGTACCAATGGTTAAACCATCAGAGATTGGTTTGCTGAAAATCCGATGGTATTTGGAGAAAACGTGTCATTTAAGAATGGATAAAATCGGTTTTCTGTTGTCTCGAAAATAACATATTTCTATTGGTGAATGAGGAAAAAATACATTTTTGAAAAAAGCTCAAAGTAATAAAAAAATACTCCCCATTTATTTGCAGTAAAGGAAAGCTTGCCAGGTGTTTGGCTTTTGCAAAGGAAAGCACAGTAAAAATCTAAATTTTTATAGCTTTGGACCTGTAATATTGAATTTAAAAGCTGGACATCTGGCAAACCTAAGTAAAAACCAATTTAAATTTTTTTTGCGCCATTAACAATTTTTAAACATATTTGTCCATTACGATGAGTAATTGGAATAAAATTAAAATGGTTGGTTCACGGTAAAATATTTTTTTTTTCAAGTATGTTGCAAACGTTTTATTATCCTATTTTGATAAATAAATAAATCTCACAACTAATTAATTTTTTTTTTTTTTGATGGTCATGCTTTTCTTGTTTTTATTGAACTTAGCGAGCTTCGCTCTGAAAATTTAACTAATCTTATCGCTTTATCCCGAAAAACAACACATATTTTGTATCCTAAGTTTGGCCGTTTATTAACCTACAAAAACAAAGTAAATATAATTTTTGCCGACGGTTTTAAGAATACAGGATTTTTTCCATTCGAATGCAATTCGACGTGAACAATTTTTGTAAAGCCATAGTCAACTACAATTGACGCTCCATCTGTTAATTCAACCAATCAAATTTGACTTTAACTGCATTATCTCATATAACTTTTATTGAATCGCGCATTCACTCAAGTATTTCAGAACAATTCAAAATAGCTGAGAACTGTTTAGGTTGTAAAGATGATCTTGAATTAAGGTAGGCTTGCCAGATGTTTGGCTTTTACGAAGGAAAACACAGTAAAAATCAATTCATTTACAGTCTTGGGACTGTATTCTCTAACGTAAAAGCTGGATATCTTACAACCCTAAGTAAAGGCCAATCAAAATTTTTTTCCTCTATTAACAATTTTATTCATGTTTTTCTTCCAAATAAAGCAATATATACTGTTCCATCACGATGAGGTATTAGAATAAAACGAAAATGGTTGGATTACGGCAGAATGATTTTTTTTTGAATATATTAAAAACTTTTATTTTTATTTTTTAATAAATAAAAAAAAACTCATATTAATGAATATTTTTTTTTCAATTGTCATGCCGTACATTTTTCTATTGAACTTTGCGAGTTTTGCTCTAAAAATTTAACAAATCTTATTGCTATATCACCAAAAGCAAAACAAATTTTTCACCCACTCAATTTGGCTTTTTTTTAACCTATAAAAGCAAAGTAATTTTTTTTTTTGCCGACAATAGCGGTTTGTTCACGAGTGACATAAAATATGCTAGAAAATTGTACCAAGAGGCATCAAGTTCATTTATATTTGATCCTTCTATTGCAAAAATATTAGAATTAGAATTGGTTTTAAATAAGATGAATTTTTCCATTCGAATGCAATTCGATGCGAACAACTACTTATTCAACCAATCAAATGCGACTTCATCAGTTTCATCTCATATAAACTTTATTGAATCCTGCATTCATTCAAGTATTTTAGAACAATTCCAAATAGCTGAGAATTGTTAAAGGCTGGAAAGGTGACCTTGAAAACATTCAATAGTATTAATTTTGAAAAATAGCCTTATCTGACACATGTAAAACCTTAATCTTATGTAATGAAGTATAACAGAATAGGGAAACGCAATTACTAACCTTTAATATTAAAAACATGCAAACTTTTGACAAAATTTTTTTTTTTGCCTTTATTTTTTTATTTTGAATTATAATAGTTATTTCTATGCTTATCTAAGCCAGTGTTTTGTTTTGCAATGTTACAGGTGTCAATTTGAACAAAGCTACAAAACGTGATAAACAAGATTTTATTTTTAAATTTCAATTAATAGCTTTAATGGTATTTCATTCTACATCGGTGTATAATTAGATCACTTTATGTTGATTTTCAGAACTATTTTTCAAATGATTTTTAATGGGCAAAAAGTTCTCATAATAATTAATTATTAAAAACCAGCACGAGAATATGCATTAATTGTTAATTAGAACCATGTAAAACTAAATATTATTTAACTAAAGTTGCAGATAAAACTTAGACACATTAGCAGTTCGCTTTTTTTGCGCTATGCCGCTGTAAATTTTACTTATTTTGTTCGTCAATTCTTTTTCAAGTCAATTTTGTAAAAAATATCAGTTAGAACCTTGTCAAACCAACGCGACGAGTAATATTCAAATAACCCAAGCGCCTTAATTATTTTCTTAGTTTTTTAGTAATTATGGCGGATTTGTTTAAAAGAATACTGTTCTAAATGCTATTGATACTTCTCACATTTAAACATGAAATGTTGTGAAAAAATACAATTAATTTAAATATCAAACAATTTATTTTATTGTTAAACTTTTGGCAAGAATATACATTTTTTGACTATGTTTTCACAAACTATGTTTATTATAAAAAAACAACATGCTTTTTATAACTGTAACTATGTTTACTTAAATACAACTGTAACTATGTAACTATGTTTACTTAAATACAACTGTTTCTGTGCTTATTGTTATAACATTCTTATAACATTTAACTATAACATTCTTATTTTATTCAACAGGTTAAAGTTATTGATAATAGTTTTGCTACAATGCAAAATGCTATAAACTCAAAACAGCGATCTTTTGTTTCTTTGAAAAAAAATGTCATCTTCAAAATTAAGCTTCAATTGAAAAGGATCTTATAAGTTGACTTTATTGTGAGTAGAATCAACTATGACACAATGTAGGAGACTCTCCTATAAAATAGGAACTTATGCAGCTGACACTATCTTGTAAGATCATTTGACATCAGCCTCTATAAACGCCACATAATTTTCTAAAACCATTCAAAATTAACTTAAAGAGTGTTATGATAAAGCTTTTAAGGTGATTCTCATTACTGAAATCAATAAAAACATGTACTTTCAGTTTTAGCTGATGAAGCATCTGATAGTGCCAATCTTTAACAGATGTCTATTGTCATAAGATAATTGATAGTAACTATGACACTTGTGAAGATTTTTTATATTTTGTCAACTGTCCTGATTATTTAAATGTGACCTTAATCTGAAACTATACAACCATGTTTTGATGATTATCTTTCTGTTCGTCAAGCAAAGCTAACCGGTGTCAACTGTACTATACTAGATTCAAAAACAGTATAGGCTATGCATTTTTTTTAGCAAAAAGCTCGTCATACTTAATGACTGAATTGTAACTAAAGTTTTAACAAAAATTTGATAATTTGAATTTTTTAGATTACAATTAGACTCCAAGATAAGCAATAAAATATATCTCAAATTTTAGAGTCTTGAATTTGACAATTAAAAAAATATGCTTCAGGAAAATAAATTTGGTATTGATTTTTCCTTTTTTTTTTTTTTTTTATTCACCTCCCCAAGGCCAAGAAGGCCACTACAGATGAGGAGGTTACTTGTGGTTATAACCCTCTCTCAACTCTCTAACTCCGAAAATTGAACCTTGATGAACAAGGTCGCGCGGAGAAACAAGTTGAGCGCGGTACTACCAGGGACGTGGCGGGAATTGAACTCGGAACCTCTCGCTTATGAAGCTAGCGCTCTACCACTACACCCCAACCGCATTTATTTTAATATAATGGATTAAATATTGCTAGATAGATTAGCTATTGCTTTTAGTAATAATGAACTAAAACCTATAAAATTTGGAAAGCAAATTAATCGTTATAATCACTCATCATTTTTAGTGTCAGATTATTTTAAGCTTTCTATCACTTAACCACTACTGAACCATCTTATTAATGATCTTATTAATCAAATAAGTTTTCAAACAGAAAGAATTTAGGTTTATATGGAATGTTTGCAGTTTCAACCGCCTATAGTTGCCTAAATGCTAACTAAGATTGACAATTCTGCGTTCAGGAATTTCTAGATATCTTTCATTTCTATCTTCGAATCCAACCTCTATTCATGCAGAGTTGGTATAAGGGAGCCAGAAAAAATCAATCAATCTCCTATCTAGCATTTCTTAAACAAAAGTTATGACAATGTCAAATATGAATGGTTTCCCCAACATTTTTAAACACTTTTTATGAATCAACTCTAGATTCACTATTTAGGTATTAAAAACTTATTCAAGAAGTAGAGTATTAGAAAATTGATTGAATGGCCTTTTTTTAATGTCAATTTATACAGAAATTATTTCAGATATCGGTAGAGTTTTCAGTATATTTCCAGCTTCTGGAAAGAGACGTTTAGAGTTGCAATTTAATAGTTATTAACACTTATAATTACAATATTATTTTGTTAAAACATTTTATCGTTATCTTTTATCGCCTATTGTTTAAATCTTTTTGTTTATTTGTTTTAAATATTTAATAAATAAATTTACTTTCTTTTTTGTGTACATTTAATAAAATTTGACATCTAGATTGTTAAATGTTTTAAAAGTGTTCTAAACTAAATACAATGTAAATCACTAAATAAAAAATTTAAATACCTGTGTTAATTTTTTCGTGTATGCTACAAAAAGAGTGCTTAGTATTCATAAAATATGTCAAATATGTCATAAATTAGCTTCTTGAAGATCCTATAGATGATGAAACTGTTCAAATTGTTTTTTTATTTATAAAATATAGTGGTGTAAAATAAAAAAAATATTTTTAAAATAACATAACATAATAATATTATGATATTTTTTAATATTTCAATATATTACGATATTGAAATTTCCTCTAATTCTAGATTCTTTCCTTCATATTGTTGTTACTAATTGCACAACTGCAACTATTACTGGCTTTATCTTTTTTCAACATTAACACCTATTAAGAAGAGAAAAGCAATTAGAAATGGGGAGCTAAACTTAGGCAGTTTTACAACTTTCCTATAAGGTGCAAAGTCCTCTAACTTACCTTCTATGTGTTTGTGTGTGCGTGTGCAACAGAAGTTGTTTAACCCTTCAATTTAAGACGCTCAGATAAAACAAAACTGTCTGGCAGTGTCTACATGACGTAGTTATTGAACGTCTTTTTAATGTATACTAGCCGACTTATTAAATAGTTGCGATTATGACGTAATTTTACAACTTTTAGCAATAACTATATAAAATCCTGGATATGCCCTTAAAAGGATAAACCTTATGTTACTTTTAAATTCGTTTAGTAACTTTTAAAGTCAATCCATTTATTTAACTCATGCAATATAATAATAACACAATTCAAGTCCTTTGTTAATTAGATTTAACGTAAATTAGGCTTTATTTTTTATTTTTAAAAAATAGGAGACAATAATGACTCTAGAAGACGATGCTCTTTTCAAAGGTCAAAACATCAAACTTTTGATAAAGTTTGTGTTTATCTCCAAAACCAATGCATCTCACACGGTCAACTGTATGTTGAATGTTAAAGAACATGGTATATATTTTTTTAATATCTATAATATTTTAATATTTACAATTTTAAGTAAATTTTATTGAAAAGAGATATATTTCATTAAATATTTATATACTGCCTTAAGTAAACTTTGTTGTAAAGGTATATACTCTGTTCCTTTTACGTTAACAATTTGCATTTTATTAACTTAAAAAAAATTTTTTATAAGATATATACTCTTTTTTGTTAACAATTTATGCTTTTGATAATAAATAAACTTTATTTAAAAACGGGCTTTCTTTTTACTAACAGCTCCTCCCTATTTAAACATTTAAGCATTTCTATTTCCTTCATTGAATATGTTCAACTTAAATTTATTGGGTTTTTTTTATAAAGAAAAGTATCAAAGTGTTATAAGATAAGTTTTAGTAACTTTCATTAAATTTTCAGGTTTTTTTGTTAAAAGAATGTTTTCTCTATAATAATATTTATATGTTTTAAATATACATACACACATTTTATTTTTTCTGCATTGCATATATTTGACCTTTTTTCTTTTGAATTTTAAATATATAAAAAAAATTAAAATGCTTTGAAAAGAAGTTACAATAGTTTCTTCACTTGAAGCAAACATATGATTGTTTAAAGAGGTTTTCTATTATTGGTTTTGTATTTACTTATTTATTGCAAATCTTGCATTAAATACATTTCAAAGTAGTGAAAGGAATTTTATGATGGAGAATTACATTTCACCGTACAATGCTAGCAGTATATGCTGAGCAGACAGGCCTTATAAAATTTTTACAGATAAAAACTCATAAATAAAGCAAATTAAAAAATTTTTTATAATTTCTTCATATTGTTTTTCTTTTTTTGATTAAATACTTATAGTTTTTTGTCAATAATTATTAAGAACTACTATAAATATATAACATTGTCTGTTAAAATAATTATATCAATTTATCTATAACTTTAGTTTAAGTTCTTGATAGAAATATGTTACCTTTACACTAAATTGTACAGCTTAAATAAATATGTCAAATAAGTTTGTTTAGTTGCTTTTTTTTCTAGCATGGTGTTCACGATCAAGTTTGTAAATTCTGTGTCGAGATTCAGCTGCTTCTTCTCCCATTAAAGCAAATGGAACTCATATATCTGTAACCATTTCTTATAAATGTTGATCAATTTTTTATTATCATTATTTATCAATTTTTTTTTTGATCAATTGTTTGTAATTGATTTCATTATATTGTTGTGTAATCTGGTTGTTATATTTTCATCAATTTTTAAAATTTTGATGAGTAATGATCAGTAAGGATTATAATACGCTCGACGTCATTAATTTCCTGTACTTTTAGTTTCTTCTCCACCAGCTCTTGGTTCATCAACTCTCAAAAAACACAACTCAAAAAACTACTTCAAACAACCGATGATGAATAACCTTTTTTCTCTATAAATATTGATCTTTTAAATCTTTTTTATTTTCTAAGTTTTTATTCTAAGTCTATATAAAATATGTAAAATAAAATCAAAAAACCTAATCCAGACATGTAGTAGGAAAATTCCATCGCACAATTCCGATTCATCCTTAGAGATTTTCAGATCGCTCATTGTGTTAGGTGAGATTCGTGATGTTAATTAAGATTTTACTATCAATCATTAAAAGAATAAAACTTACTTAAGCCCAGTGAGGTAAACTGTAATAGGATATAAGTTAGCAATTTCTTTTTCAAGTTCCTGCTTAATTTTTAATACTGCTTTTATATTTTCCTTTATATACTACTTCATATTTGGTTTACAGAATCTAATACTCAAAGACATTATGCTATTCTATAAAATATTGCTTGAATTTAAATGTTCATATAGTGAAAGAGGTAGTGTTGCTG
Organism: Hydra vulgaris; assembly: GCF_038396675.1. Taxonomy (NCBI): domain Eukaryota; kingdom Metazoa; phylum Cnidaria; class Hydrozoa; order Anthoathecata; family Hydridae; genus Hydra; species Hydra vulgaris. The sequence goes on from NC_088920.1 coordinate 7,597,866, forward strand.
AGACTAAGTGATCCAAATCTTGAAGTTCATTTTGATTGGAACTATTAAAACTTTGATGGTGTTTGGACTAACTTGATGCTCCGTTCAGCATCGGACTGGCATGGGACCCTTATGATATCAATATATTTAGCAAATGTAAGTTAAACCCTTACTCATCTTGTTTTTTGTTAAAAAAGTATAGGAAATTTCTAATAATGTGCATGCAAATTTCCATATCTTTGACCATGCACTCCGCCCATTAACTTATTCGACACGTTTCAAAATTAAATCCATGTGCAAGGTTTTAAAAGTATTGAAATTGTTTTTTAATACATTATTTTAGGTGCTCCAGAAGTCCTCACGGTCTTATCACAGAACACTGCGTAAGAGTATTTGAAAAGAAGTTCACGCTTCCTTCCTTACAGATATTATTAAACTTGCCCAGAGGTGGCGTTGAACAACAAATCTCTTGTTTCTGAGGCAAGCGCGCTAACCACTGCGCTATGGTTGCTTTGATTATAAAATGTCGCGTCGCACATTATTGCCATGCTAAAATTGATTTATGACTATGGTAACCAAATACGATTGTGTTTTATTGTATAACAGTCATTAACACAAAATTAAAAATGTAAAAATTTAATTTTAGTTTTATAATATAATGTTATATATTTCATTTAATTATAACTTTTTTAAATTATATAAAAAATGTTATCTAAAAGTTTATTTTACTGGAAAATGAGAAATTTTTTAGATTAACCCATTTTACTGTAATTAAATCTGAACTTCAAGTACATTTTATTAAACATTTCATATTTTAATCATAGAAACAATTATTTTTATTGAACTGTTTTTTAAAAATTGATGCATATTAACAATAATTAGTTATTATTAGAGTTGGGAATACCGGGATCTCAGATACCGGGATCCCGGTATTTGGAACAACTTATAGTTGCCGAAATACCGGTACTAAAAAAGTCGAACACCGCTATTTCAGTATCCGAAATAATTTCCCCATTCAAAAATTCAAAAAGTTTAAAATTTTAATTTATCTTATAAATGGAAACAAAATTCATCGTACAAAATTAAATGTGGGTATATATATACCAATATCATATATGATATTGGTTATTTTTAGTTAAATTAAAATATTATATAAAATTTCAAACGGTAAGTTAAATTATACATTATAAATTATGCATTTTATTACCTTTTAGAAAATTTGTATTTTATACCGATATGAATATTCAAGATTTTGAGGAGCATTCCAAAGCAAATGATAAAAATGCACCATGGTTTCATTTTGTAAGAGAAAAAGTAGGACAGTGTGCTAAATGCAAATTGTGTGAAAAAAAATAAAAACACCTGGAGGCTCTACAAGCAGTCTTCATACCCATTTAAAAACAATTCGTAAAGTCAATTTGTTAAAAAAAGATGAGGTAGCCCCACTGTTTTAGATTCTTCAGAATCAAAACCTTCAGTAACTATTAACAACTTTTTTAAAAGTGATAATACAGATGATTCATTGCCAGCTATTTTAGCTAGGATGACTACGTGTGATGGTTTATCATTCAACATTATTTGCACATCATATGATATTAAAAAAAGCTTAACAACCAGGGGCTTTTCTATCATACCAAAGGATCACAAAACATTTCACAAAATGGTATTGAATTACAGTAAAAATATACAAGCCGAAGTAATTAAAGAATTATCGAGCAGAAATGCTAATGAGAACAGATTTTCTCTAACTTTCGATAAATGGACATCGATAAGAAATAGACGTTACATAAATATTAATGTCCACTCTGACAGAGAATTTTGGAATCTAGAATTAATTCGTGCTTTTGGAACAATTCCCGCAGAAAAATGTGTTGAGCTTGTCAACGATAGGTTAAGTGATTTTAAGCTTTCAATCAAGAATATTGAAGGTATTACCACTGATGGCGCTGCAGTTATGACACAGGTAGGCAGGTTAATCAAAGCACATCTCCAGCTATGTTTAGCGCATTGAATTCAGTTGGCTGTTATCGGCGTACTTTATAAAACAACTAATAATGAGGATAGCCTGTATAATGAAGAAGATGCCAACATTAAATTAGTTCCTATACCCAGATTTAAAAAAGAGCAGAATTTCACAGATGACGACAAATTAATTGATGAAGATTATGAAAATGAAAATGGTTTACTCATAATCTCCGCTAAAAACGATGATGATAATTCTTCTTTTCTGGTACATTAGCAAACGTTACCATTAATTCAATAAGTTCAAAAAGTGATCAAAAGATTTTGTTTTTCGCCTACAAAAAATGACAAAGTCCTTCAAAAATATGTAAAAGCAGAGTTCGGGAAAGAATTGTCTCTGGTTTTAGACTCAAAAACACAATGGAATAGTTTTGTGTCTATGATAGAACGTTTTGTCAAATTAAAAAATTTCATCAAAAGGAGTCTAATAGACTTAAAATCACCTATTTTTTTTTCAGATGCAGAGTTTGAAATGTTGTCAAATACCCTTTCTGTTTTACTTTCTATTAAGCTTACAGTTGAAGCAATCTGCCGACAAGATGCAACTTTATTATCTGCAGATGCTGCTATTCAATTTATGATGAAATCAATAACTGGCCATCCATGTTCTTTAAGTTATGAATTGAAAGCAGCTTTAAAAGTATGTATTCTTGACAGACGAACGGAAATTTCAAGAGTTTTGTAATATTTACACGATGCAGACTCCAATGAAAATCCGAGCGATGATGAAAACGATAGAGATTATGAATTATTTCCGATCATTACCAAAGCTGCAATTGAAAAAGTTATTGTTTTACAGATACAACGTCTGGGTGTGGCCAACTTGCATTATGAAGCTGCACCTTTAGCAACAACATCTGTTTCAGCCAACAATATAATAGACACAAGTATAATATTCAATGTCGATGATGATGAAGTTCATCAAAGAAATGAAATTTCTCTGACTTTAAAAGAAAAGTTGGAGATAGCAATATCAAAAAAAATTTGAACCAGATTACATGAGAGTGGAATCGACCAAAATAAAAAAGATCTCACACGCTCAATAAAAAAAGAAATGTCATTTTTTGAGACAAATGGCACGAGGGGAAAATACTTAACTTTAATATATAGTTATTTGCTAAGTATTCAACCAACCAGTGTAGAATCAGAGAAAGCTTTTTCGGTAGCTGGCTAAATCTGCACCAGAATTTGGTCAAGGATGGGAGATTATTTGCTTAACAACCTATGTTTTCTATGTTTTCTGAGGTCTTATATCAACAACCAACTGCAGAAAAAGTAGAACCTTAAAAATTTATGTTTTCTTCCTTTTCTTATGAATAATATATAACTAACATTTTACTAAATTTTGTTTTTCTTTTTTTTATTCTTTAAATAATTTAATATAGCTTTTTTTATTGCCAAACCATTTTTTAAGTATGTTATTTATTCATTTGTATTATTAAAGGAAATCTAATATATCCGGCTTTATACCGGAATCCCGGGATTATAAGTTTTCAATAGCGAAATACCAGTATTTGATTTTTGGTCTGGTATTCCCAACCCTAGTTATTATTAATTTGTATTTTTGCTTGTTTTATTTGTGTATTTTAATTCATAGTGACATCTAGGACCTTCAGATATGGCAGGGGCCCGGGGAAATCCCCCAACCTCCCTCGCCAGTCCGACCCAGGCTCCGTCCATACCCCAACTACTAATTAATATTATTTCATCAAAGTCTTTTTTTATCATTCAAATGTATTAATTTTTTTCTCTGTCATTTCATAAGCCTCTTGGATGTGTTATCCAAACGGTTCTGTAATTTAACTTTTGGGCTTTGTTTAATAGATATTTTTAAAAGCGAACACTCAATTTTTATTTGAAAATTACTCAATAAAATGGAAATCTGCATGTGTATTTTTATATGTACTATCTTAAAAACACTCTTTAAAAGTTTATTATTTAAGAAGTATACAAAAGCATCTTCTGACGTCAATTTCTCTTACAACACGGTTAGGTGAGAGTAAAGCAGTAATGATTCGGGTCGCCTTATCGTAACAACACTAAGTAATTTGACTTTATTAAGTTCGCATTTGTTAAATGCTGTTCTTTGTACCTCCTTCAATTTTTTTGGACGGTTCCGTTTTTGAATCAAATAATATAATTGTTACCAATCGTCTTTTGGTGCGAGAACTCGATTCATCAAATTCTTTTGTTGGTCGACCTCTTTTTGCTGATTTAATTTTATTAAACCCTAAAGTTTACAAATAACTCATAGTTAACTTAAACTTTTATGCTGTTTAAGAACGCAGCCATTTTTTAATTTCTCAAAATTTTAAAATCCTACTGCGCTTGTTTATAATAACCCTCTGCATTTTTGTAATATCTAATTAGCCGTAATGCCATAGTGCAACATGCTATGTAAGAGTAAGTTTTATTCTCTTTCTTAATAAATTTACTTTGTCTTCTCTGACTTGAATACCAGTATTTATGTATTTAAACCCACATCTAAATTTTCAAAACGATTTTTTGAAACCTGATAGCCTTCTACCACTTGTATTAAATTGTTTTCCTCAGTAACCTTAGTTCTCAACAATATACTCACAAAGTAAAAATAAACTTTTTACAACATTTAAAAATCATCAATATCTTAAAATCATTTAGCGCTCAAGACTGAGAAGTGTGATTGCAGTCACACTTCTCAGAGTATTTAGTAGACACTTTAGACTAAAAAACATAATAATACGTAAAAGATATATGTTGTAACAATTTTTTAATTCTTCGCCAAAGTTGAACATTTGTACTTTTGTGATGAATTTTTTGCTTTTAATGCATAAAAAATGTCGTAGCAACTTTTTTAGGAAATTTTTTTTTTACCAGATTATAAAATAACTTTTCCATTGATTCCATGGCAAAGACTGGTTACACGCATTTATAAACCGATGGTCTAAAGAAATTTCCTCAAGAAAAACTCACACTTTAGCCACTTCTTGTACTCAAGAAATAATTGATAATTATTTTGAAGTTGTCACTAAACAATATCAATTGTCTGGGATAACTTCTGGTTGTCACATTTGGAATTGCGATGAAACGGATTTCTGTAGTGATAATTATTCATTGATTTATAAACTAAAAAAAAAAATACTAAAACCCTAAATCTAAATTTATTAAAAACATTAAAAATCAAACGTCAAGAAGCTACTACCACTGATCCCCATTTAGAAATTTATATAATGAAAAATTGTTTGTGAGGGTGTTAGTAACAAAACCTTCTACACATATTGTTTGATGTATGTCAACAAAACCCACAAAATACATATTTTTTGATGAATGTCACTTTTTTAAATTTTAACCAAACAACGGGTATCGTTGAAGGGTACAATTTTCATTCCAGTAGTTTAAACAGTTAGTGAAATAGGTCAAGGAGTCTATTTACTAGTCAAACAGTATATTAAGTGCCTACCAGTTTGCCACTCATTATGAAAAAGGTTGTTGAACTAATTTGTGTTTACCGTTGTATATATAACTTGTTTTCGGAATGTTTGAATGTATTGAAAATTATTTTTCTTTTTCCTTGTGTATTTCGTTTTTGCTTGAGGCATTCACTGCTCCTGAAAATTTGCCATTTGGCAAATTTAAATTCCAAAGTTTTAATAATATATTAAATGCGTGCTTGTTGGACTCCTATTATGAAAAATGTATTTAACTAATGAATTGTTCTCAAAATATTATGTTGAAACATATTTTGTGCCTTCATATATCTTCATATCCTAACGGTAATATTATAGTTTACAAAAATTGAATTTGAGAATATAAACGATTTTTTTGCATGGATACAACTTAATGAATATTATACAACTTTATTATATAAATGGTAAACATATTAATGAAATGTACCAATATAGTATGCTTAACAACAAGTACAAACATACCTTGTTTAATTTCAAATAGTACATGTTGTTTTGGTCATTGGTTCTTCACTAAGCATGAAGATTGATTGTAGCAGCGTCTTTAACTATCTTCTGAGTATTACAAAAACCACAATAACCTTTTAGCGAGCACAGATAAACAAAATTTACAATGCTCGTGATAGGAAAATGCGTGGTCCGACAACTCTATTTTTTAATGGTTCATAATTCATAATAGTATTTATGTTTTTGATAGGATCAAGCAAGATAAGACAGTAGAGATCCGAGACCAAAACTAATAGGTCTCAAAATATCTTAAGACTCAGACAAAAAGTTTTGAGATTTATGTGTTTGACTATGGTTAAAAGCTAGTAGAATCTTTCTCTAATTATCTAAAAATTAAATTGTGTTAGTGGTATTAAAGATCAACAGATTTATGGAATAATATTGTTTCTTTAGATTTTCTAGAAACGTTTTTTTTTTTCAATTGAAGTAAGTAAAGAGTAAAAGCGGGTCAAACCGGTCAAACTATTTTTTCGATCACTGATCAAAAAATTTAAATAAAACCGGAACTGATAGGAATATTTAAAAAATAAAAACACCAGAAAAATAAGAATCATCTCCTCTATTCAAATGTGTCAAAATAAAATCCAAGTCATTTTTGAGTCATTTTTTTTTTATAAAAGTTTAAAAGAGAGTCGTAAAAATTTGCTTTTTTCTTTTATTTGCTATCGTAATAATTCGGGAACCATAAATCGTTTAAAAATAATTTTACCTCTATCTTGTAGAAAATTTAATTTTAATACCGATTACTTAACTTTTTTCTTTTTATAGTTAAAAATTAGACAAAAAAGTAAGAAAAATTAATATTAAATTTTTTCTGGTAAAACCGATCATTCACATATTTACTTTAAATTCCTTATTAAGCAGTTTGTGAATTTTCAAATTAGGTACCTAGGTGAATTAAATTATTGGATTTTCTCATGTGTTAGTTCCGGGTTCTTCCTATATAAAGTTAATTTACAAAAATGACTCAATGATATTTATTAATTATTCACTTTCAAGATTACAATAAGGAAAAAGTCATACAATGAAGAACATATAGAAACTGCGTTAAAAGATATAAAAGAAAAAAAATACTTCAACCAGAAAAGCTGCATTCGAATATGGCATTCCATTCTCAACTCTAATAGGTCGCAAAAACAACAACAAAGCTAGCTTCAATGGATCAGGATCAACAACCGTACCCTCACAGCAAACAGAGTCAATTATGGTGCATGCGTTTAAGTTTCTATGTGATTGGGGTTATGGTTTAAACGAAATGATGTCATGGACTTCGTATGTGATTACCTTCTTTGTACAAGTCAATAATGTCTATTTTAAATCGGCAGGCCTGGCAAAGACTGGTTACACGCATTTATAAACCGATGGTCTAAAGAAATTTCCTCAAGAAAAACTCACACTTTAGCCGCTTCTTGTACTCAAGAAATAATTGATAATTATTTTGAAGTTGTCACTAAACAATATCAATTGTCTGGGATAACTTCTGGTTGTCACATTTGGAATTGCGATGAAACGGATTTCTGTAGTGATCAAGGCAAAGCAACTGTAGTATGTCGAAAAGGTGCAAAGCGTGTTTTGAAACTCACTGGTAACAATGAAAGAATCCATTATACAGTGAACAATTGCTGTAATGCTGATAGATACTTTACACCACCATTCGTGGTATACAAAGCAAAACGAAACTTTGGAGCTGAGTGAGTTTTAGGTGGTCCAACTGGCACCAAATATTCAACATCTAAATCTGGTTGGATGGAGCATGACACATTTATTGAATGGTTGAAGGAAGTGTATATACCAGAATGTCAAAGTATTAGTGGTACTCATATTTTACATCTTGATGGACATACGTCTTACGTCAGGTTAGCAGCTGTATTGCTATGACGGAAAAACAATATAATTTTGATTTGTCTACTAGCCCACTCATCTCACATTCTTTAGCCACTGGACAGAGGTGTCTATTGCCAAGTTAAGCAAGTGTGGAAGGCAGATCTTAACAAATATTACAATGACACAAAATGCAAAAACTTAGATAAAGAAAATTTTCCTACGTTGCTCAAACAGGTGTATGAGAGCGGTAAGTATTTTACACGTTTGAACGCTATTGCTGGTTTTGAATATACTGGGTTATTTCCACTTAACAAAAACAAAATCAATCAACAGGCAATAGCTATATCCAAAACGTTTAATCAACCGACGTCTTTAACACCATTGCGAACAATAAAGTCTTTAGCATTATCTTCTGAATCAGCAACAGCAGCTTCGAGGTTCGACAAGTACAGAGCACTACATGAGAGAATGAAAATCATAATGGAAATTAAGCGAAAGAGTTTTTTTCAAGAAAAAAATCAGTCTCATGTAAAAAAATCGAGGCAACCTCATATTCCAAAAATTGCTGACCAATGTATTACAGAACACGGTGTTGCAGATCATTTCAAAAAAACGAGAAGAAGTTAAGCAACTCAAATTAGCTGAAAAACAAGCTAAAAAGCGTAAAACCATCTGCAAACATATATTGCCAAAGCCTGCAAAAAAAAGAAGTAACTCAAAATATAGAACTGATTACAACTCCTTCAGCCAAAAGAAAAAAAGTTATTAAATGCAGAGTGTAAAAAAGAATTACATTCGGGCATGATGTCATGCGAGAATCCAAATTGCAATACTTGGCTCTGCAACAAAACATGTTTGCCAAAAAATTTTGTAACGGGTTCAGATTTTTTTTGTTGTAAAAAATGTAAACCTTAAATCTTTTATTATTTCTGTATGCTATATAAAAAATATAAAGCATATTTCTGTATGCTACATAAAAAATATATAAAAATATACATTTACATATATAAAATGTTTAATTTATTAAATGTACTTTATATTTATTGGTTTTAACAGACTTTCTGCCAAAAGCAATCTTTTTTTTTTTTTTTTCTAGTTTTCATATTTTCAAATACAATTGAAAAAAAAAAAAAAAAATTAATAAGTAATGCACTTGTTGGTATTTTTTATCTAATCTAAAAAAAATAGTTTGAAAATTTTAAAAATAATAAAGTTACTTGATTTTTATTGTTCGGTGATCGGTTTGACCCGCTTTTACTCTACAAATCATTTACACGCAATTTGTATGTTATTGACGCAAATGTGAGCATAATGGCTAAATGGAGGGTTTTAATTTTTTGTAAAAACGCTTCCGCCATAACTTTCATTAAGGAAAAACCTAAAGGAACAAAAGAAAAATTTTTTTTTTGTTTCTGCATAAAAAATAAAACACAAATAAGAAAAGTTTGCTTAATTAGTGAAGTCAATATATCTTTTATATAAAATGAGTTTTAGCTTTAATTGCGATTAAATGTCATCCACGGCTATCGCACTGTATAATAGCTTTTTTGATTATTACATTTGTTTTTATGAACTTATTACAAATTACAAAAAAACTTAAGGGAGACCTTTGTTGTAGAAAAAAAAGTAATCTACCAATTTATATGCTACTATGGATAGCTTAATTCTGTTTATTAATATATATATATATATATATATATATATATATATATATATATATATTCTATACAAGCAGTCTTAATTTTATGGACTAAATCTGTCGTTCTAATTAAATAAATGTTTTCAAATAAACTTTATTTTTATATGTAAATACTAAATATTTATTGCATTTCATCACATCAAAATTAATTTCTTATTAAAACTAATCAAACATTGAAATAAACAACTAAATTAAAAACTAAATTAATTTTACAATTTTTTTTTTTTTTTTTAAACATCTTCGCTTCCAACAAGGCTACAAGCAGCCACTAATTAAAGTTGGAAGTTACTGAAAGAGAAAAGATGAAGATTGTAGAGCAAGATAACGATTGACGGACGACTTGAAAGATTACAAATTATATGAATCATGAAAGCAAGATGAAGGAAGCGATTTCCAAAGAGCTGATGTTCGAGGAAAAAAACTAGACGAATAAGCGTTTTTTGAGCACTTAAAAACAGTCACAGAAAAAGCACCGTTTTTGCACCTTGTCTAAAAGAGAAAAGGCATCATTGGAAGATCCGCCCCAGATATGGCAACAGTATTCCATACAAAGCCGGCTTTGAGATTTATAGAGATAGAGAATATAATCCGAAGTAAGAAAGTGACAAGCTCGATAAAGGGATGCAACCTTAGCAGATGCTAATTTTGCAACTGATTTGATATATGGTTTCCAAGAAAGACTGGAAGTAAGAGTTAATCCTAGAAAATGAAGAGTAGGTGACACATCGAGTACATCACAGTTCACTTATCACGACAAGAATAAATGGTAGTATCATCAGCAAACAACGCCACCTTAGATGTGAGAATATCTGGAAGATCGTTAATGTAAATTAAAAAGAGTATAGGGCCAAGAATAGAACCTTGAGGAATCCCTGAAGTTACAGAATAAGAAGAAGAATGCTGTCCATCGAGGACAACTTTTATACTATGATTGGAAAGAAAGGATTCAATAATCTTAAAGATGTTGCCAGATACACTATAAGAAGAAAGCTTATGGAGAAGACCAGCATGCTAAACTTTATTAAAAGCTTTTGAAATGTCAAGAGAATGGCCTTAACCTCTCCACCTTTATCTAATCTAAAAATTGATAAATGATAAAAAAGTCAGTGATGTGGAAAAAAAAATATGGTCGAATGCAACTATAGGGGAGAATGAAAAAAATAGATTTAGACAACTAGAAGATCGTCAAAGGAGAAACAATCTTCGAATCGAAGGAGTCAAAGAAAATGGTAACGAAAACTAGGATGATACGGAAGTAAAAATAATAAACCTTCTTGAAAATAACCTCAATGTAAAAGATGTAATCATAGAAAGAGCGCAGAGAACTGGTATTATCGATATTAAAAAGCCTAGAACAATTGTAATTAAGTTACTAAATTATAAAGACAAAGTAAAGATTTAAAAAAACGCCAACAAACTAAAAGGTTCTGGAATTTATATTAACGAGGATTTTTCGCTAGAAACTACTATAATAAGAAAGAAACTTCTTGAAGAAAGCAAAACACATAGGATAAACGGTAAATATTCTGTTGTTATATATGATAAGCTCATTGTTAAAGAATTTAGAAAAAAAAAATCATGTTAAATGATTTTTTTTTTTTAGTTAAATTTATATTGATTTATTTTTTTATTTAAAATGGCTGATAATATTGTTTTATCAAACATAAATTTTAATTCACAGAAAAAGCCAATAATTTTAAACAACTATTCGGATCCCGATTATAATTTTTTTAACGATAGTCAAGTAATTAAAAATACTAGCCCGATATACTATAACCCAAATTCAAAAATTATTGATAAAGGAATGGAAGATAATTCGTTTTCAATGCTTCACATTAATATTAGAAGTATTCTAAAATTGACATTAGATTTCAGGTAATTTTTCTCAGCGAGACATGGTGTAACGATGTAAGCATTGAAAACAATTCCAATTTTCAATTACCTAATTATAAAGTAATTCATCAAGTTAGAGCATCAAATAAGGAAGGTGGAGGTTTGTGTATATACATAAAAAATTCAATTTTATTCAAAAGGAAACCACAGTTAAGTTCAACCACTAATGATTATGAATCTTTATGTGTTGAAATTATTAATAAAACTTCAAGAAATATCGTCATCCATGCTTTATATAGACCGCCCTCAGGAAGTATTAAGGCATTTGAAAATCACATTATAAGTATAATTAAAAAAAAATCAACTTTAAATAAATCGGTTTATATTGTTGGTGACATTAATCTTAATATATTAGAATACGACAAAAATAAAAACATTAAGAACTTCTTTAACACAATTTTTCAAAATAGTTATATTCCCCTAATCAATAAACCAACGCGAGTAACTAGAGAAAGTGCAACATCTTTAGATCAAATTATTACAAATGATTTCGTAAATATTAAAATAAGGACAGGTATATTTAAATCTGACATTTCTGATCACTTCCCTATTTTTATTCTATCGCAAAAATGCATTGACTATGATGCTCTTAGTGATAGAAAAAAATTAATTACAACACGGTTAGTAAACGACGCTTCCATCAAATATTTTCATAAACTTCTTTCTGGTGTCAACTGGGACACCCTACAACTAAATCTAAATGCCGATAAAGCATATGATATCTTTTTAACTGAATTTCTTAATCTTTATTATAAAGCATTCCCGGAATTTACTAAAGTTATCAAAACAAAAACACTTTTAAACCCCTGGATCACGAGGGGCATTCTTAAATCCTCAAAAAAAAAACAACGTTTATATAACAAGTTTTTTAAAAAAAAAACTCTTAAAAATGAAACTAATTACAAAACCTATAAACGGCTATATGAATCAGTTTTAAAACGCTCAAAGAAACATTACTATTCGGAACAATTATTTAAACACAAAAATGATTCGAAAAAAACATGGCAAATTATAAAGGAGGTAATCGGTAAAAAACGTTTATACGGTAATTTACTTCCGAAAAATCTTAAAGTTAATAACAATTGTATTGTAAATAAATCCTTAGTGGCCGAAACACTTAATCAGTTTTTTGTAAATATAGGTCCTATTTTATCATCAAATATAGCAACTTCTAAAATACACTTTAAGTCTTACGTAACCTCAAACAACATTAGTGTTATGTCTAATCCTAAACTTACGGAAAATGAATTATTAGACGCAGTCTCTTTGCTAAAGCCCAAAAAATGTGTAGGTTTCGATTCTATAAGTAGTAATGTCGTTATTAAATCGATAAAATACATCACAATTCCATTATTACATATTTTTAATTTATCTTTAAAACATGGTGTTTTTCCAGAAAACCTAAAAATTGCAAAAATCATTCCAATTTTAAAATCAGGCGATCCTTCTGAAGTTGCAAATTATCGTCCAATCTCAATTCTTAATTGTTTTTCTAAAATATTAGAGCGAGTTATGTATAATAGGCTTTATTCTTTTTTAAATGTAAATAATATTCTTTACCATAAACAATTTGGATTCAAATCTGGCCATTCCACCGATCATGCAATCATTCACCTTGTTCAGGACATATTTAAATCGTTTGATGAAGGCAAGTATACCCTTGGTCTTTTTATCGATTTAAGTAAAGCTTTCGATACAGTCAATCATCAAATCCTTTTATCGAAACTCAAAAGTTATGGTATAAAAAATACTAACTTGTCCTGGTTCGAGAGTTATTTGACTAATAGGAAGCAGTATATAGTTTATGATGAAGGAAAAACTAATTATGAGACAATTACATGTGGTGTTCCTCAAGGATCAATTTTAGGGCCACTTCTATTTCTTGTTTATATAAACGATTTAAATAAATTTTCTAACATTTTAAATACAACTTTATTTGCAGATGATACCAGCTTGTTTTATTCCAATAAAGATATCAATATATAATTCCAAACATTAAACAAAGAACTAGACAAACTAACCCAATGGTTTAAATCAAACAAGTTATCTTTAAATATTACTAAAACAAAATACACTTTATTCCATCGCCTACATAAAAATTCAGATATTCCCTTAGAACTTCCGGACCTTTTTATTGACAATCAATTAATAAAGAGAGAGCAATCAATAAAGTTTTTAGGCGTGTTTCTAGACGAAAATGTAACCTGGAGGGAATATATAGGTGTAGTTGAAGATAAAATATCAAAAAATTTAGGTATAATGTACAAAGCAAAGCAGTTATTACATCAATCTTGTTTAAAAAACATTTACTTTTCTTTTATTCATTGCTACTTAAGTTATGCGAACATTGCTTGGTGTAGCACTAACGCGACGAAAATAAAAAAATTGCTTAGCAAACAAAAACAGGCTATAAGGATAATTTCAAACGTAGATCGCTTCTCACACACACAAACACTATTTAATGAACTCAATATCCTAAATGTATATAAACTAAACCTCTATCAAGTTCTTATTTTCATGTTCAAACTTGATAAAAATATATTACCAATCTTATTTTATTCAATTTTTGAAAAAATAAATCACATATACCCTACCAGATTTTCAAAATACAACTACATTCAATCCAAAACTTATTATTCCGCTACTAAATTCTCTATTGTAAACCGAGGACCAAAGTTGTGGAACATAATATTAAATAATGAAATGAAAACTAATTATTCTCTAAACCAATTCAAAACAAAACTTAAGCAATTACTTTTGTTAACTGAAAATTAATTAAATTTTTTCTAATAAAACTTCTTTATATTAGAAATCAATAATTAATAGTTTTTTAATTAATTACTTTAGATTATTAATACATAATTAATCAATAATTGTACATATATTTTTAGCATTTTAAATGATAATCTTCTTTTTGAGAAATTTATTTTTTATTTTGCGTTATTTATTAATCTTTTACTTTTATAATATACTGTTTATTTGCTTTTACTTAATTGGCAATAAAAAGTATTATAAATATAATTAAATAAGTTAAACTATAAAATACTCTACCAATAAAATGTTTTTATATAAAATCATATCTTCTTATTTTTCAAACCAATTCTTAAATGTTATTTTTGTCATTTAATATTTTAATAAATTTTGTTTCTTTTATTTTACAAAGCAACTGTTATATCTTATTTTTTGAAAAACTATAAATTTTAAACGATATGCGATATATTTAAATTTTCTTTTATAATATATTTCAGAGATATATACATTGAAACTATATTTTATTGTCAAACTATATTTTGTCTAGTAATGACGCATTTTTTGGGGCTTAATGATAAGACTAAATTTGTCTTCTTCTAGCCCCGGTCATGTAATTATTTTTTTATAAGTTACGACTGTAAATTTTTTTTTATCGGCAAAGTGTAAATAAAAAATAATGCACGATAAATCCTATCGGCTATTACTGTTAGCAAGTCAGCTGTAGTACGAGAAGATCGAAATCCATATTGATGGTCAGATAGTAAGTTATTAGACTCAAAATGAGAAATTAAGTGTTCATAAATTAAAGATTCAAAAACCTTGCTTAAGATAGGAAGAAGACTTATGGGACGGTAGTTAGACGAATCAGATCGCTCTCCAGAATTTTTGAAGATAGGGATAACAGATGCCGCGTTCCAGCAGGCTGGAAAACAAGACTCTGATAAGCACTTGTTGAATAGTTTTGAGAGTATAGACGACAGCTCAGGAGACCACTTCTGCAAGACAATAACAGGTATGTTGTCCGAGCCACAAGCTGTAGAAGAGACTAGGCATGAAATCACTTTAGATGTAGATGCTGGAGTAATATGATTGTCAAGCAATGGATCAACCTGTTTGTTGGCAATATCAAATAGAACGCAACTAGTGGTATCAAGAGATGATATTGATGAAAAGTTTTTAGCAAACAATTCAGCTTTGTCTTAAGGTGAGGTGACAAATTCTGAACCATACAAGAGAGGTGGAACTAAAGATTTGCCCTTATTATTGATATTATTAAAGAGTCTAAAGAAGTCACGAGAGACTAATTTTTGAGAGGAGATACGAGATTTCATGACCTGAGAATAGCGGGTTTTGGCGTTAGAAAAAGCTTTCTTACAATTGTTTCTAGCAGTAATAAACAGACGTCTGTTTTCTGGAGAACTGTTTTGCTGATAAATAAGGAAGTAAAGGTTTCGATTGGCAATCGCACAGCACAGTGTCAGGAAAACCATGGAGGAGAGTGAGGCTTGACCTGGAATCGTCGAGAGGGAATAAAAGATTCCATGCCAGCCTGAATTCACGAAGTTATGTAAGAAGCACGTTTATCGACAGGAAGACGAAAGATTTCTACCCAAGGGCCATCACAAAGAAAATCACATAAAGAGTCCCAGTCAGCTTTACTGTAGTTGTAGGAGGTTCGATAATAAGGGGATTCAGGTGATGAAGAAGAATGAGATATTAGTTTTAGAGAGATCAAACTGTGATCAGAAGAACCTAAGGGTGAATGTGGAGAAACTGAGTACTGACTAGGATCAGAAACAAGACATAAGTCGAGTAGAGAAGGTAGATGATTCGAGTTGTCAGGAAAGCGAGTCGGAAAGTTAGCTATTTGAGTTAGAGATTGAGAAACGCAAAAAATGTGGGCTTGAATGCCTGCAGAGTCACTGACACTAGAGCCAAGCCATTCAGAGTGGTGAGCATTAAAGTCACCAACAAAAACTATATTAGCTGATGGATGAAGAGAGAGGGCTTGGTCAATATGATCAGAAATAACACCAAAAAGAGTGCAGTCTTGAGATGAAGGAGAGCGATATAGAACAAAGAGAAAGGCAATAGAGTGAAGTGGTGCTAAACGAAAGCACATGAAAGAATAGTCTGTGGATTAAAACCTAGTTTCACAACAAATGAGTGAATTTTTACAAATATAAATGCCCTGGCCAAGCATGTGACTATTGGAGTCTTTACGAATTCGAGGAAGATAACCATCAACACTAAGATCACAAGATGAGACAGCCGAACTCAAATTAGTCTCACAAGGAGCAAGTAGGTCTTGTGAACTTTGCAAGAGATAAGACTCAGAAGAAGAAAAGTTACTTCGAAGACCACGAATATTAGTGAATGATAGGTTTAGAGAACTTGATGATGATAATGGTTAGTTGTGTTTTATAGTTTTTGGTACTTTGTTCATTTTTAAATTAGATTGAAGAACTCGGCTGAAAGCATAGATAGTACTCAGAACACCGTTTAATAGCCCAAGTAATCGCTTCATTACTACTAATAAACCCTAAGCCATAACAAAGGGCTCCAAATGTGGCCTCCGCAATGCAAACCAAAAGTACAAACAGGGACACCATCCATGCGCAACATCGCAATGTTAATACTTTGATATTTTTTAGCTGTTGATGGAATCAGCCTCTCTGAGAGCTACCACAGAGTTTGGGAAACCTGACTACCTGCTGGCCTCAGAACTATAAAACTGAGTTTTAGAGCTACACCCTCATTAGGAGATAATAGAATTAGTTGCCTAGTCATAAAAACAGAGACACAAGCAAAACCCATGCATTGAGTCAAGAAGATCTAGCATTCAACATCCTAAACTGGAAACAATGTATTAAAAATACATCTGCGCCAGCCTAATACATGAAAAAGGGGTGCGAAGCTGGTCAACAGATAGAATCTGTTTACCCCTTAAGTCTTTGCCTAGGAGGCCTTCTGCAAAACAGTAGCCTGGTGCATTTAACATCTGCACGATAATACGTAAATACTGAAAAATTGCTGTTTTGACCAATGTGTTAAAATAAAATAACCTATTTATCCGTCTGTTAAATACTAAATTAACTTTTGAAACCATTAATTCCTAGCCTAACTATTGTTCAGTAAAACAATCATTTTTAGATGACTTACAGGAATTATTTCAGATTCATAAACTAAATATAAAAAAATCAACTCAGCTTAAGAAGAATGTTAAAATTTGAATTTCAGAAAATATTGTTCCTGAAGAAAATTATCAATGCGATTTCGAAAAACGTACCATCTACAATGGCTGGTAAAATTTGATTATTTTCTTCAGTCATTTCGTTTTCGCGGCTCACGGCAGCCATCTTTAAATTAAAAGTGTTGATTTCCGCAATATAATTTGATAGTTATTCTTACGAAACCAAGGTAGATAAATAAAATAAGAAAAAAATTAAAATAAATAGTGGTAGAGTGACACTAGGCCATAACAGTTGGTTTAGTTGTTTGTGTGCGGTGTTGTGAATATATTAAGCGGTGTTTATTTACAGGTGTTTTCAATAAGTACAAAATACAAAATTTCAATTTGTACAAAATACAAAATACTAATCAAAAGCATTTTAAGTACAAATACTAAATTCTTTAAACAAAAGTATTTAAAATACAAATACAAAGAAAGTTTTTAAAATAATAACTTAAATACTTAGTATTTCAAATACTCCCAGCACTGATATATACAAGAATTGTGACGATTCACTGGCAAGATATAGGACATTCGGTAGAAATTATATTATAAGATTGTATAAAGAAATTCACAAACTAAAAAAATTAATGATCTGTTTACAAAATACGCATGAATGCATTTACAATTTTACCAATACTATATTCCGATATTTTTTGTAATTCAAGCGATTTACAAAGACTTTAAAATGTGAATGTCATCGAAAATACCAAACAATGTCATTGTCAATCAGTTTACGGAGACAAAAAATTTATCAAATAATTCAAGAATATTTTCGAAGCAAGTTTTCGTAGATTTTACACTGAATTTTTTAAAGTTACGAAGTTGAAGTATTATTTTTTTTGGTAACAGACTAATTACAGTCTTCATTAACGATTTCAGTGCTTTTGAAATTCGGTCAGAATTATGACGCGGCCTGAAATAAGTCAGTTAACACTATTTTGACTAGCTTTGCGGATCTTTCGACGTAATCCAACGTGACGGTTTGGGAACTTGCATCAACCAATAGCTAGTCAATAAATGGGTGTGTTGTATTGTTCAAGTTAAAACTTAAAATAAAGTATTGTAAACTTTCATTAATCTTCGAGATATCATTTGTTGCATTTGATATCTAACGAAAGGCGAGTTTAGCAAGTATGCTCATTTTTTAATTTTAAAAGATTTGGTTACAAGTAACTGTTTGTTTCCAGTAAGCATTGCATTATATCATCAAATACTGTATTAATCAAATATAAATATTATGAGTAAGCGCACTAATTGCACAATTTAACGTCTGAAATTTTAAATAATAATGATTAATAAATAGTTAAAATTTGTTATGTAAAGTTGTGCAGTTTAGTTAACACACATGTATACGCACTAAATTATACACACACGTGTGTTTAGGACACACACTAGGGTGTCCCAAAAAACAACAATTTAATGTGTTCTATATGATAAAAAAACACTGGTTTAAAAAAATTTTGGATTAAAATTATTTTCAGGGGTCCCCCAAAACCTTTAAACATATAACGAGTTCCTATAATTATAAAAAAAAATTCTTCAAAAGTGTATCATGTTGGGTCTAAAATAAAGTTTTTTTTTCAATATGTTTTTTTAATGGAGTTTTTTCTTAATATATTTTTCATTTTTGAAGTTTTCATTTGATTACGCTTCACCTGAGACCCAATATTATACACTTTTGAAGAACTTTTTTTTTGATAATATTAGGAAGTTATTAAATGATCAAGGGTTTTGGGAAACCCTAAAATTACTTTTTATTCAAAAGTTGTGTAAATTCAATGTTTTTTTGACATAAAATTTGCATTGAGGGGGTAGTAGTGTATATTTTTCAAAAATGTTGTTTTTTACAACACCCTAACACACACGTAGATAAAAATACACATACGCACAAACACAAAACAATTATTTATTGTTTTTATTGTTTATTATTTATATATATAAAACAATTATTTATTGTTTTTATTATATATATATATATATATATATATATATATATATATATATATATATATATATATATATATATATATATATATATATATATATATATATATATATATATATATATATATATATAGGTGTATATATATATATATATATATATATATATATATATATATATATATATATATATATATGTATATATATATATATATATATATATATATATATATATATATATATATATATATATATATATATATATATATATATATATATAAAATATATTTCTAAAATATATTTAGAAAGAAATTAGGCCCTAAAAAAAAAGAAGCTAACTCTTACAAATAATGTTGGAACAAGTTAGCACTTTTAAAAGCTGAATTAAACAGCATGCCAAACCAATTACGTGTTCCAAGACAAAATGTTAAACAAAAAGTAAAAATAATTAAAGCTTCAAGGGAAAAAATACCAGATCTGAAAAAACACACATAAAAAAATAAAATTACAGTGAGCAGATTCGTCACTTTAAAGCTGAAAAAAAAGCTTTGAAAAATAAATGAAAAGCATAAGTTAAGGCAACTCGAAACTAAGCATAATGCTGCTGTTTTTTTACAAGTAACATGGTAATTGCTAGTTTGGAGAATGATTTTCTCCAGATTAAGGAAGAAAGAAATGTAATTATGCCAGAAGATGAAAAAACATATTTATTACAAATAAGATTAATAATTTATAATATGTTGTTGTGTAATATAACCAACAAGTAACATTCCATATCTTATGAGCAAAATAGGGTATTATATGGGTGTTACTTTTAATAATATTCCTCATCGAAGTACTGTTGACCAAAGAGCTCGTGAACATGGCAGTATTCCAGATTTGCAAGCAGCAGAGTGGCCTATGCATAATAATAATCCTACTCTTGGGTTTGATGCTACAACACATGAAAGTGTCTGCATTAATAGCATTAACTTAATATCTTAAGATAAATGTCTTGTGTTTGCTCTAGATCAGTTACCAGGAGGAACAGCATTTGATTATGAAAGTCATATATGCACTTCAATTGATTATATGGCCTTTGTTTATTCAGATTTTTACCAAAGTAGCTTTGATGAATGTCATAACTCGATTATTGAAAATATATCTAACACAATGTCAGACCGTCAACCATCTTACTATAAGCAAAGTTTGTGCAACCTGGGGCAAGAATTTGAATGAGCTGAACTGCCATTTGCACCCTCTTGACACAATTGCAGTTTCATGCCGCTTGAGTGTGCAGTTTCATGTCGCTTGAATGTTCTCTTGAGTGTGAGAGTTGTTAGTTACTTGGAAATGATTGAATGACAGTTAAAATTGTTTTTGCCATGAACAAAATGAGGTTTATAGATGTCTAAGGTGATCCAAAAGGATTTGTAAATTTTTTAAATGAAAACGATCTACTACGAAGTATTATTCTTAGATATCATGGAAATCGGCTTTATCTTCTTTTTCATAATTGTTTCATTTTTATCAAGCATTACAGTGAGTTTAAACATTTCCTCACTGTTGGAACAGTAAAATGTAAATTTTTGCAATTCTAAGAGACGCATTTTGTAATAAAACTGCAATAAAAGAAATGTGCGTGATTGCATTGTTTGGAAAACTCCCTACTGAGCCTTGAATAGAAAAGTTTTATGTTTTAGGTGAGGATGCAACTTTTGATCATGTTTTTGGTAGTCAGTTAGTGATAAAAATTTTTGCTAATAATTACAAATAGTAAATCTAATACAGCTGCTCAGTTTTGCAGAAGAACAGATTTTTTTGGGAATACTCTTGCCCATAACATTTTAAAATCAATATATGCTCCATTGCTAACCACTAACACCTAACACTCGTATAAGCTTCATTGATAATCAGCTTAAAAAAATGACTTCTGCTTGTCTTGATGCTGTGCAAGTTGTCTTGAAGCGACAATATAAAAGATATTTCTCACTTTCTATTACACTAAAGACACTCTAGACACTAAAGGAGGTAAGAGGCGCAAAAGGGAGGAACTTGGTAGATATATCTTAATGATGTTGTAAATTTGTTTTTTTAAATGGTTTTTTACTAAATGAACACTATTTCTTATAATTTTCATTAAACTTATTTCACATTAAAAATTTTAAAAATTAAATTTACCAGCTTCATTCACGCCACCATCTTGCACCCAGACTGAAAACCAAGACCTCATTGGTAAGATTTTTACTGTGTTTTAATTTTTGTTTTTAATTTTAATTTTTCGAACACTCATTTAATATTTTTGTTTTAAATATAGACTTGTCTAGGAGTGATTTCTTGGTTTGGTGCCAAAGCCACCCTGGGCCTAAATCAAAAAGGGCCTTCTGCATATGGGCCTGATGATGGAAGAGGTTTTTGAGGAGGAGATTTTTGTATATTTATTTTTGTATATATAGTTGAGTTTGATTTTTTTTATGAAAAATTTGTGTTTTATATAAATACTATTTATTATAACAAAAAAATAATATTTAAGTTTTAACCCACCCTACCCAAGGTGTGAGAGGTGTAGAGCTTCCGAATAATACCCTCTTACACTATTCGCGCATTTATCCTTAAAACCTTCCTTTCTTTTGATACTAAATTGCATGCATTTCATATGAAGATACAAAGTAATAATCTTGATATTGGATCAGAGGGTGCGCCCGAAGCCAAAAGGATATTTAGCCTATCAACCTAAAGTATCTAAATCATATTTGATGGTACTCTGTTAGAATATATCGAAAAATACAAATAAAAATTATGAATTTCAATTAAATAATATTTTCTTTTAAAAAATCTACATTTTTCAATATAATAAAGAGT